>NC_135971.1:7053380-7117271 GCF_053455715.1 Rhinoraja longicauda | reverse complement strand
GATGCAGGAAGATTGTTCCCGATGTTGGGGAGTCCAGAACAAGGGGTCACAGTTTAAGGATAAGGGGGAAGTCTTTTAGGACCGAGATGAGAAAGTTTTTTTTCACACAGAGAGTGGTGAGTCTGTGGAATGCTCTGCCACAGAAGGTAGTTGAGGCCAGTTCATGGGCTATATTTAAGAGGGAGTTAGATGTGGCCCTTGTGGCTAAAGGGATCAGGGGGTATGGAGAGAAGGCAGGTACGGGATACTGAGTTGGATGATCAGCCATGATCATATTGAATGGCGGTGCGTACAGGCTCGAAGGGCCGAATGGCCTACTCCTGCACCTATTGTCTATGTTTCTATGTTTCCCCGATGATAATTCCCCGTGAACGACGATCAGACGTCGCCCGCTCTGGGTAAAGGACAAACAAACCTCCACCACGTTCTTCATTCCTCGGCCCCCCTGGCCCCGCCCTCCGCCCCGCCCTCCTCCCCTGGCCCCTCCCTCCGCCCCTGGCCCCGCCCTCCGGCCCTGGCCCCGCCCTCCGCCCCTGGCCCCTCCCTCCGCCCCTGGCCCCGCCCTCCGGCCCTGGCCCCTCCCTCCGCCCCTGGCCCCGCCCTTAGCCCCTCCCTCCGCCCCCTGGCCCCTCCCCCGCGGCCAAGCCCCCGACCCGCTGCGTGATGGCGGCTCGGCGAAGTGCGCCTGCGCGCCTCTGGGCGGCCGCTGCTGCGTCATGCGGAATGTACGCATGCGCGCACCGGGGCCACGGAGGTTCGGGGCCTGGAGAGCCGGGGGGGGGGGGGGGGGGGGGCTTGGAGAACCGGGGGGGGGGGGCCTGGAGAACCGGTGGGGGGGGGGCTTGGAGAACCGGGGGGGGGGGGGGGCTGGAGAGCCGTGGGGGAGGGGGCTGGAGAGCCGTGGGGGAGGGGGCTGGAGAGCCGTGGGGGGGGGCTGGAGAGCCGTGGGGGAGGGGGCTGGAGAGCCGGGGGGGAGGGGGCTGGAGAGCCGTGGGGGAGGGGCGGAATAGCCGGGGGGGAGGGGGCTGGAGAGCCGTGGGGGGGGGCTGGAGTGCCATGGGGGGGGGGGCTGGAGAGCCGTGGGGGAGGGGCGGAATAGCCGGGGGGGAGGGGGCTGGAGAGCCGTGGGGGGGGGCTGGAGTGCCATGGGGGGGGGGGGCTGGAGAGCCGTGGGGGGGGGCGGGATAGCCGGGGGGGGGGGCTGGAGAGCCGGGGGGGAGGGGGCTGGAGAGCCGTGGGGGGGGGGGGCGGGATAGCCGGGGGGGAGGGGGCTGGAGAGCCGTGGGGGGGGGCTGGAGTGCCGTGGGGGGGGGGGGCTGGAGAGCCGTGTGGGGGGGGGGGGGGGATAGCCGGGGGGGAGGGGGGCTGGAGTGCCGTGGGGGGGGGGGGCGGGATAGCCGGGGGGGAGGGGGCTGGAGAGCCGTGGGGGGGGGGGGATAGCCGGGGGGGAGGGGCTGGAGAGCCGTGGGGGGGGGGCGGGATAGCCGGGGGGGAGGGGGGCTGGAGAGCCGTGGGGGGGGGGCTGGAGTGCCGTGGGGGGGGGGCTGGAGAGCCGTGGGGGGGGGGGGATAGCCGGGGGGGGCGGGGCTGGAGTGCCGTGGGGGGGGGGATAGCCAGGGGGGGGCGGGGCTGGAGTGCCGTGGGGGGGGGGGGATAGCCGGGGGGGGAGGGGGCTGGAGAGCCGTGGGGGGGGGGGCGGGATAGCCGGGGGTGAGGGGGCTGGAGAGCCGGGGGGAGGGGGCTGGAGAGCCGGGGGGGGGGAGGGGGCTGGAGAGCCGGGGGGGAGGGGGCTGGAGAGCCGGGGGGGGGGGGGGGGGCGGGATAGCCGTGGGGGGGAGGGGGCTGGAGCGGGAGCCGGAGCTGCGTCAGTCCCTCAGTCAGTCAGTCTCCCTCTTTTCTCTCCCTTTTCTCTGTCCCGCTTCACCAGGGCGTTTCTCCACAGCCTGGAGTGGGTCGCCAACCGGGACCGGGACCGGGACACCGCAGGATGCGGCGCTCTCTCTGCACGGCCGTACATCTGCTGTACCTGCTGACAGGTAGAGACATGGGGGGGGGGGGGGGGAGAGAGATAGAGGATGGGGGGAGAGATGGGGAGAGAGAGATGGGGGGGGGGGAGGGAGATGGGGGGAGAGATAGATTGGGGGGGAGATGTGGAGAGAGATGGGGAGAGAGATGTGGAGAGAGAGATGGGGAGAGAGAGATGGGGAGAGAGAGATGGAGGGGGAGAGAGAGATGGAGGGGGAGAGAGAGAGATGGAGGGAGAGAGAGATGGGGAGAGAGAGATGGGGGAGAGAGATGTGGAGAGAGAGATGGGGAGAGAGATGTGGAGAGAGAGATGGGGAGAGGGAGATGGAGGGGAGAGAGAGATGGAGGGGGAGAGAGAGATGGAGGGGAGAGAGAGATGGGGAGAGAGGAGAGAGATGTGGAGAGAGATGGGAGACGGGGAGAGATGGGGGGGGGAGAGAGATGGGGGGGAGAGAGATGGGGCGAGAGATAGATTGGGGGGAGATGTGGAGAGAGAGATGGGGAGAGAGAGATGGAGGGGGAAGAGAGATGGATGGGGAGAGAGAGATGGAGGGAGGGAGAGTAGGGGAGAGAGGGAGTGATGTGGAGAGAGATGGGGAGAGAGATGGGGAGACGGGGGAGAGATGGGGAGATGGCGGAGAGATGGGGGAGAGGGAAAGAGATGGGGAGGGAGGGAAAGATGGGGAGAGAGGGAAAGAGATGGGGGAGAAAGAGAGAGATGGGGAGAAAGAGAGATGGGGAGAGACAGATGGGGAGGGGGAGATGGGGAGAGAGGGAGATGGGGAGAGAGGTAGATGGAGGGAGGGAGAGGGGGGGAGTGAGAGGGGGAGAGATGGAGGGAGAGGGGAAGGAGGGAGGGAGAGAAATATGGGGAGAGGGGTTGAGAGAGAGAGAGAACGAGAGCTGCTGTCCACGGAGTTGGGAGTGGACAATTGTCAGTCAAACACTGTACTGGGGTAACTCAGCGGGTCGGGCCCTCATCTACATGAACTAGAACAATTGTTCATCCCAGTTTGGCAAAAGAACAAACCAGGTCCAGCAGAGGAGCATAAAGGGCTTAATTAGGAAGGGGGAAAATAGATTATGAGAGAAAACTGGCAGGGAACATAAAAACTGACTGCAAAAGCTTTTATAGATATGTGAAGAGAAAAAGACTAGTTAAGACAAATGTAGGTCCCTTGCAGTCGGAAACAGGTGAATTGATCATAGGGAACAAGGAGATGGCAGACCAATTGAACAACTACTTTGGTTCTGTCTTCACTAGGGAAGACATAAACAATCTGCCGGAAGTAGCAGGGGACCGGGGGTCTAACGAGATGGAGGAACTGAGGGTAATCCAGGTTAGTCGGGAAGTGGTGTTAGGTAAATTAAATGGATTAAAGGCCGATAAATCCCCAGGGCCAGATAGGCTGCATCCAGAGTGCTTAAGGAAGTAGCCTCAGAAATAGTGGATGCATTAGTGATAATTTTTTTAAACTTTTTAGATTCTGGAGTAGTTCCTGAGGATTGGAGGGTAGCTAATGTAACCCCCACTTTTAAAAAGGAGGCGAGAGAGAAAATGGGGAATTATAGACCAGTTAGCCTAACATCGGTAGTGGGGAAAATGCTAGAGTCAGTTATTAAAGATGTGATAGCATCACATTTGGAAAGTGGTGAAATCATCGGACAAAGTCAGCATGGATTTATGAAAGGCAAATCATGCCTGACGAATCTTATAGAATTTTTCGAGGATGTAACTAGTAGAATGGATAAGGGAGAACCAGTCGATGTGTTATATCTGGACTTTCAGAAGGCCTTCGACAAGGTCCCACATAGGAGATTGGTGTCCTACAAACTTAAAGCACACTGTATTGGGGGTTCAGTGTTGAGGTGGATAGAGAATTGGTTGGCAGACAGGAAGCAGAGTAGGAATAAAACGGGTCCTTTTCGGAATGGCAGGCAGTGACTAGTGGGGTACCGCAAGGCTCAGTGCTGGGACCCCAGTTATTTACAATATATATTAATGATTTGGACGAGGGAATTGAATGCAATATCTCTAAGTTTGCAGATGACTCGAAGCTGGGTGGCAGTGTTAGATGCGAGGAGGATGCTAGGAGGCTGCAGAGTGTCTTGAAAGATTAGGAGAGTGGGCAAATGCATGGCAGATGCAATATAATGTGGATAAATGTGAGGTTATCCACTTTGGCGGCAAGAACAGGAAAGCAGAGTATTACCTGAATGGTGGCCAATTAGGAAAAGGGGAGATGCAACGTGACCTGGGTGCCATGGTGCACCAGTCATTGAAAGCAAGCGTGGCAGGTGCAGCAGGCAGTGAAGAAAGCGAATGGTATGTTAGCATTCATAGCAAGAGGATTTGAGTATAGGAGCAGGGAGGTTCTGCTGCAGTTGTACAGCGCCTTGGTGAGACCGCACCTGGAGTATTGTGTACAGTTTTGGTCTCCTAATCTGAGGAAAGACATTCTAGCCTTAGAGGGAGTACAGAGAAGGTTCACCAAATTGATCCCTGGGATGGCAGGACTTTCATATGAAGAAGGACTGGATAGACTAGGCTTATACTCGCTGGAATTTAGAAGACTGAGGGGGGATCTATTGAAACATATAAAATTCTTAAGGGGTTGGAGAGGCTAGATGCGGGAAGATTGTTCCCGATGTTGGGGGCAGTCCAGAACCAGGGGGTCACAGCTTAAGGATACGGGGAAGTCTTTTAGGACCGAGATGAGAAAACATTTCTTCACACAGAGAGTGGTGAGTCTATGGAATTCTCTGCCACAGAAGGTAGTTGAGGCCAGTTCTTTGGCTATATTTAAGAGGGAGTTAGATGTGGCCCTTGTGGCTAAAGGGATCAGGGGGTATGGAGAGAAGGCAGGTACAGGTTACTGAGCTGGATGATCAGCCATGATCATATTGAATGGCGGTGCAGGCTCGAAGGGCCGAATGGCCTACTCCTGCGCCTATTTTCTATGTTTTTATGTTTCTATCTGTGGAGAGAAGGAATGGGTGACTTTTCGGGTCGAGACCCTTCTCTGAAGAACCCGAAACGTCACCCATTCCTTCTCTCCAGAGATGCTGCCTGACCCGCTGAGTTACTCCAGCACTCTGTGAATCGTCACCCATTCCTTCTCTCCACAGATGCTGCCTGACCCGCTGAGTTAGCCCAGCATTTTGTGTCTACATTCATCAATGAAAATGTCATTTAGCTTAGTGATACGGCGCAGAAACAGGCCCTTCGGCCCACCGGGTACGCAGCGACCAGCGATCAGGCCGCACTAACGCTGCCCTTCACACACACAAGGGACAATCTCTAATTTTACAGAAGCCAATTAACCTACAAGCCTATCGGTCTTGAGAGGTTTGGAGGGAAGAGTGTCAGTAGTAAAGAAAGCAAACTCAGTTATTTCAAGAGTGCTTGTGTACAAAAACAGGGGGTGTTATGCTGAGGCTCTACAAGGCACTGGTCAGGCCCCATTTGGAATATTGTCAGCAATTTTCGCTGTACTCGCTGGAGTTTAGAAGAATGAGGGGGGGACCTCATTGAAACTTCACCGAATAGTGAAAGACCCGGATAGGGTGGATGTGGAGAGGATGTTTCCACTAGTGGGAGAGTCTAGGACCAGAGGGCACAGCCTCAGAATTAAAGGACTTTCCGTCAGGAAGGAGATGAGGAGGAATTTATTTAGCCAGAGGGTGGTGAATCTGTGGGATTCTTTGCCACAGACGGCTGTGGAGGCCACAAGTCAGTGGACTTGGTCTCCAAATTTGAGGAAGGATATTCTTGCTATTGAGGGCGTGCAGCGTAGGTTTACTCAGTTAATTCCCGGAAATGGCGGGACTGTCTTGAAAAGACTGGATCGACTGGTTTGTATACACTGGAATTTAGAAGGATGAGAGGAGATCTTATCGAAACGTATAAGATTATTAAGGGGTTGGACAGGTTAGAGGCAGGAAACATTATCCCAATGTTGGGGGAGTCCAGAACAAGGGGCCACAGTTTAAGAATAAGGGGTCGGCCATTTAGAACTGAGATGAGGAGAAACATTTTCAGTCAGAGAGTTGTGAATCTGTGGAATTCTCTGCCTCAGAAGGCAGTGGAGGCCAATTCTCTGAATGCATTCAAGAGAGAGCTGGATAGAGCTCTTAAGGATAGCGGAGTCAGGGGGTATGGGGAGAAGGCAGGAACGGGGGTACTGATTGAGAATGATCAGCCATGATCACATTGAATGGCTGGTGCTGGCTCGAAGGGCCGAATGGCCTCCTCCTGCACCTATTGTCTTTTGGATATTTTTAAGGCATAGATAGATAAATTATTGGTCAGTGCGGGTGTCAGGGGTTATGGGAGAAGGCAGGAGAATGGGGTTAGGAGGGAGAGATAAATCAGCCGTGATTGAATGGTGGAGTAGACCTGATGGGCCGAATGGTCCAATTCTACACCTATCACTTATGACCTAAACCGGAGATCCCGGAGACAACCCACGCAGGTCACGGGGAGAACGTACAGATTCCACACAGACAGCACCCGTGGTCAGGATCGAACCCTGGTCTCTGGCGCTGTGAGGCAGCAGCTCTACCGCTATGCCACCATTGTACATCATGATGTATCTATCTGTACGTCGTTGGTGAGACCACAGTTCTAGCGCCCAGCTACAGGGAGGTGGCATGGTGCTGGAGAGGGTGCAGAAGGGATAGACCAGCTTGGCACGGGCACAGTGGGGGTTAGGTTACAGGGAGCCACTGCACAGGGTAGGTCCCTACTCGGGGGATGAGGGGGATTCTTGTTGAGGTGTATAAAACCACTGAGGGGGCGTTGGTAATGTGGATGGTCACAGGCCTTTTCCCCAGGGTGTGGTGGTCTTAAACAAGAGTGTACATGCAATAAACTGGAGTAACTCAGCGGGTCAGGCAGCATCTGTGGAGAACATGGATAGGTGACGTTTCACAGAGTGCTGGAGTATCTCAGCGGGTCGGGCAGCATCTGTGGAGAACATGGATAGGCGACGTTTCACAGAGTGTTGAGGTAACTCAGCCGGTCAGGCATCATCTGTGGGGAACATGATAGGTGACGTTTCACAGAGTGCTGGAGTAACTCAGCGGGTCAGGCAGCGTATGTGGAGAACATGAATAGGTGATGTTTCACAGAGTGCTGGAGTAACTCAGCGGGTCAGGCAGCATCTGTGGAGAAAAGGAATAGATGATGTTTTGAGTCGAGAACCTTCTTCAGACTGACTCTCATATCCATACCCCTCCCTGCAGCTTCACATTTCACTACTCTCCTCATCTGACCCCCCTTTCTGACTCTTTTCACCTTTAGCCTCACCTTTTTCATGAATGAATGAAATAGGTTGATGAATGAATGAATAAGTTTATTGGCCAAGTATGTGCACATTCAAGGAATGTTGCCTTGGTGCTCCGTTCACAAAATGACAACACAAACACACAGTTACCCGGAGAGGGGGGGGGGGGTCAGGTTCAATGGGAATGTGAGGGGCAATGTTTTCTGTGGGTGATGAAACAGGCAGGGTACAATGACATAGAAACATAGAAAATAGGTGCAGGAGTAGGCACTCAGCCCTTCGAACCTGCACCACCATTCAATATGATCATGGCTGATCATCCAGATCAGTAACCTGTACCCTGCCTTCTCTCCATACCCCCCTGATCCCTTTAGCCATAAGGGCCCACATCTAACTCCCTCTTAAATATAGCCAATGAACTGGCCTCAACTACCTTCTGTGGCAGAGAATTCCACAGACTCACCACTCTCTGTGTGAAGAAATGTTTTCTCATCTCGGTCCTAAAAGACTTCCCCCTTATCCTTAAGCTGTGACCCCTGGTTCTGGACTTTCCCAACATCGGGAACAATCTTCCCGAATCTAGGCTCTCCAACCCCTTAAGAATGTTTCTATAAGATCCCCCCTCAGTCTTCTAAATTCCAGCGAGTATAAGCCTAGTTTATCCAGTCTTTCTTCATATGAAAAGTCCTGCCATCCCAGGGACCAATCTGGTGAACCTTCTCTGTACTACCTCTAAGGCTAGAATGTCTTTCTTCAGATTAGGAGACCAAAACTGTACACAATACTCCAGGTGCGGTCTCACCACGGCCCTGTACAACTGCAGCAGAACCTCCCTGCTCCTATACTCAAATCCCCTCGTAATGATGCCAACATACCATTCGCTTTCTTCACTGCCTGCTGCACCTGCACGCTTGCTTTCAATGACTGGTGCACCATGACACCCAGGTCACGCTGCATCCCCCCTTTTCCTAATTGGCCACCATTCAGGTAATACTCTGCTTTCCTGTTCTTGCCGCCAAAGTGGATAACCTCACATTATCCACATTATATTGCATCTGCCATGCATTTGCCACTCGCCTAATTTATCCAAGTCACTCTGCAGCCTCCTAGCATCCTCCTCGCAGCTAACACTGCCACCCAGCTTCGTGTCATCCGCAAACTTAGAGATATTGCATTCAATTTCCCTCGTCCAAATCATTAATATATATTGTAAATAGCTGGGGTCCCAGCACTGAGCCTTGCCGGGTACCCCACTAGTCACTGCCTGCCATTCCGAAAAGGACCCGTTTATTCCTACTCTTTGCTTCCCTGTCCGCCAACCAGTTCTCTATCCACCTCAACACCGAACCCCCAATACCGTGTGCTTTAAGTTTGTACACCAATCTCCTATGTGGGACCTTGTCGAAGGCCTTCTGAAAGTCCAGATATAACACATCGACTGGTTCTCCCTTATCCACTCTACTGGTTACATCCTCGAAACATTCTATGACCTTGTTGTGTTGCAGGTCTCCACACTGCGGCTGTGTGCGGTACAAGAACGTCGGCCTTCTCTCCAGAGATGCTGCCTGACCCGCTGTTAGCCCAGCATTTTGTGTCTACATTCATCAGTGAAAATGTCATTTAGCTTAGTGATACGGCGCAGAAACAGGCCCTTCGGCCCACCGGGTACGCAGCGACCAGCGATAAAGTCGCCCTAACGCTGCCCTACACACACACAAGGGACAATCTCTAATTTTACAGAAGCCAATTAACCTACAAGCCTGTCGGTCTTGAGAGGTTTGGAGGGAATAATGTCGGTAGTAAAGAAAGCAAACTCAATGCTAGCATTTATTTCAAGAGGGCTTGTGTACAAAAACAGGGGGTGTTATGCTGAGGCTCTACAAGGCACTGGTCAGGGCCCCATTTGGAATATTGTCAGCAATTTTCGCTGTACTCGCTGGAGTTAGAAGAATGAGGGGGGACCTCGTTGAAACTTCACCGAATAGTGAAAGACCCGGATAGGGTGGATGTGGAGAGGATGTTTCCACTAGTGGGAGAGTCTAGGACCAGAGGGCACAGCCTCAGAATTAAAGGACTTTCCGTCAGGAAGGAGATGAGGAGGAATTTATTTAGCCAGACGGTGGTGAATCTGTGGGATTCTTTGCCACAGACGGCTGTGGAGGCCACAAGTCAGTGGACTTGGTCTTCAAATTTGAGGAAGGATATTCTTGCTATTGAGGGCGTGCAGCGTAGGTTTACTCAGTTAATTCCCGAATGGCGGGACTGTCTTGAAAGACTGGATCGACTGTTTGTATACACTGGAATTAGAAGGATGAGAGGAGATCTTATCGAAACGTATAAGATTATTAAGGGGTTGCAGGTTAGAGGCAGGAAACATTTATCCCATGTTGGGGGAGTCAGAACAAGGGGCCACAGTTTAAGATTAAGGGGTCGGCCATTTAGAACTGAGATGAGGAGAAACATTTTCAGTCAGAGAGTTGTGAATCTGTGAAATTCTCTGCCTCAGAAGGCAGTGGAGGCCAATTCTCTGAATGCATTCAACAGAGAGCTAGATAGAGGTCTTAAGGATAGCGGAGTCAGGGGGTATGGGGAGAAGGCAGGAACGGGGTACTGATTGAGAATGATCAGCCATGATCACATTGAATGGCGGTGCTGGCTCGAAGGGCCGAATGGCCTCCTCCTGCACCTATTGTCTATTGGATATTTTTAAGGCAGAGGATAGATAAACTGTTGGTCAGTGCGGGTGTCAGGGTTATGGGGAGAAGGCAGGAGAATGGGGTTAGGAGGGAGAGATAAATCAGCCGTGATTAAATGGTGGAGTAGACCTGATGGGCCGAATGGCCCAATTCTACACCTATCACTTATGACCTAAACCGGAGATCCCGGGAGACAACCCCACGCAGGTCACGGGGAGAACGTACAGATTCCACACAGACAGCACCCGTGGTCAGGATCGAACCCTGGTCTCTGGCGCTGTGAGGCAGCAGCTCTACCGCTGTGCCACCATTGTACATCATGATGTATCTATCTGTACGTCGTTGGTGAGACCACAGTTCTAGCGCCCAGCTACAGGGAGGTGGCATGGTGCTGGAGAGGGTGCAGAAGGGATAGACCAGCTTGGCACGGGCACAGTGGGGTTAGGTTACAGGGAGAGACTGCACAGGGTCGGTCCCTACTCGGGGATGAGGGGGATTCTTGTTGAGGTGTATAAAACCATGAGGGGCGTTGGTAATGTGGATGGTCACAGCCCTTTTCCCCAGGGTGTGGTGATCTTAACAAGAGTGTAGATGCAATAAACTGGAGTAACTCAGCGGGTCAGGCAGCATCTGTGGAGAACATGGATAGGTGACGTTTCACAGAGTGCTGGAGTATCTCAGCGGGTCGGGCAGCATCTGTGGAGAACATGGATAGGCGACGTTTCACAGAGTGTTGAGGTAACTCAGCCGGTCAGGCATCATCTGTGGGGAACATGGATAGGTGACGTTTCACAGAGTGCTGGAGTAACTCAGCGGGTCAGGCAGCGTATGTGGAGAACATGAATAGGTGATGTTTCACAGAGTGCTGGAGTAACTCAGCGGGTCAGGCAGCATCTGTGGAGAAAAGGAATAGATGATGTTTTGAGTCGAGAACCTTCTTCAGACTGACTCTCATATCCATACCCCTCCCTGCAGCTTCACATTTCACTACTCTCCTCATCTGACCCCCTTTCTGACTCTTTTCACCTTTAGCCTCACCTTTTCATGAATGAATGAATAGGTTGATGATGAATGAATAAGTTTATTGGCCAAGTATGTGCACATTCAAGGAATGTGCCTTGGTGCTCCGTTCACAAATGACAACACAAACACACAGTTACCCGGAGAGGGGGGGGGGGGGTCAGGTTCAATGGGAATGTGAGGGGCAATGTTTCTGTGGGTGATGAAACAGGCAGGTACAATGACATAGAAACATAGAAAATAGGTGCAGGAGTAGGCCACTCAGCCCTTCGAACCTGCACCACCATTCAATATGATCATGGCTGATCATCCAGATCAGTAACCTGTACCTGCCTTCTCTCCATACCCCCTGATCCCTTTAGCCATAAGGGCCACATCTAACTCCCTCTTAAATATAGCCAATGAACTGGCCTCAACTACCTTCTGTGGCAGAGAATTCCACAGACTCACCACTCTCTGTGTGAAGAAATGTTTTCTCATCTCGGTCCTAAAAGACTTCCCCCTTATCCTTAAGCTGTGACCCCTGGTTCTGGACTTTCCCAACATCGGGAACAATCTTCCCGAATCTAGGCTCTCCAACCCCTTAAGAATGTTTCTATAAGATCCCCCCTCAGTCTTCTAAATTCCAGCGAGTATAAGCCTAGTTTATCCAGTCTTTCTTCATATGAAAGTCCTGCCATCCCAGGGACCAATCTGGTGAACCTTCTCTGTACTCCCTCTAAGGCTAGAATGTCTTTCTTCAGATTAGGAGACCAAAACTGTACACAATACTCCAGGTGCGGCTCACCAAGGCCCTGTACAACTGCAGCAGAACCTCCCTGCTCCTATACTCAAATCCCCTCGCAATGAATGCCAACATACCATTCGCTTTCTTCACTGCCTGCTGCACCTGCACGCTTGCTTTCAATGACTGGTGCACCATAACACCCAGGTCACGCTGCATCCCCCCTTTTCCTAATTGGCCACCATTCAGGTAATACTCTGCTTTCCTGTTCTTGCCGCCAAAGTGGATAACCTCACATTTATCCACATTATATTGCATCTGCCATGCATTTGCCCACTCGCCTAATTTATCCAAGTCACTCTGCAGCCTCCTAGCATCCTCCTCGCAGCTAACACTGCCACCCAGCTTCGTGTCATCCGCAAACTTAGAGATATTGCATTCAATTCCCTCGTCCAAATCATTAATATATATTGTAAATAGCTGGGGTCCCAGCACTGAGCCTTGCGGTACCCCACTAGTCACTGCCTGCCATTCCGAAAAGGACCCGTTTATTCCTACTCTTTGCTTCCTGTCCGCCAACCAGTTCTCTATCCACCTCAACACCGAACCCCCAATACCGTGTGCTTTAAGTTTGTTACACCAATCTCCTATGTGGGACCTTGTCGAAGGCCTTCTGAAAGTCCAGATATAACACATCGACTGGTTCTCCCTTATCCACTCTACTGGTTACATCCTCGAAACATTCTATGACCTTGTTGTGTTGCAGGTCTCCACACTGCGGCTGTGTGCGGTACAAGAACGTCGGCCACCGTGGGCTCGGTCACCACTGTCACCATGGGTGGGATGGTGAGGTTCCCCGTCCAGCCCCACAGCCACGAGAAGATCAGGGTGTCGATGTGGCGTCTCCATCCTGACCTGCCGATCCTGGATTGGAAGTCTTACAGCCCGAGAGTCCGTCCTGGATCCACCCGTCCTACGGGGACAGAGTCCGCTTCCGACTGGACGGTGAAATCGAGCTGTGGGCCGTGGGTCTCGGTGACCAGGGGACCTACGAGATAGAGACAAACTACTTTGACAGGGAGCCGAGGAACCGCGACGTGGAGCACTTTGAGCTGCGCGTGGTCGGTGAGTAGTGGCGTGCAGAGTAGCACAGCACCCAGACTGGCTCTTCGGCCCACACGGCCCATGCTGACCCAGTGGGGAATTCTGGCCTTGTCCCACCCACTTGCGCACGGCACTCTCCGTGAATGAATGCTTCCTTGTCACATCTGACAAGGCGCAGTGATACATTTTTTTTTCTTGTTCGCACGCAAGGTATGCAAAGAATCGCCACATAAAGGGCGCCGGAAAAGTTACAAATGATTCAATTTTACACAAACCATTATTGACACATACCATCTGAGCTCCCCCGTGGCCAACAGACCCCAGAAAACAGCGCAGGAATAATGTTTGTACCGAACATGAAGCCAATGCAAACTGATCTCCCCTGCCTGAACACGATCCCTCTCCCTCCATTCCAGCATTTCTCAGCGGAACCCTGGAAATAATTTTCATGTCTCAGGGAACCCCCGCATAAATTTATTATATATCTTTATTAATCTCTTTCTTAATTAATTAATGTATATACAAAAACTCTTTGAAGGTATTGATTCACAAAATGCTGGAGTAACTCAGCAGGTCAGGCAGCATCTCGGGAGAGAAGGAATGGGTGACGTTTCGGGTCGAGACCCTTCCTTCTCTCCCGAGATGCTGCCTGACCTGCTGAGGGGTCGGCCATTTAAAACTGAGAGGAGGAAAAACTTTTTCAGTCAGAAAGTTGTGAATCTGTGGAATTCTCTGCCTCAGAAGGCAGTGGAGGCCAATTCTCTGAATGCATTCAAGAGAGAGCTAGATAGAGCTCTTAAGGATAGCGGAGTCAGGGGGTATGGGGAGAAGGCAGGAACGGGTACTGATTGAGAATGGCAAAAACAAGGAGGCAGATTATTTTCTCAATGGTGTTAGGTCAGGTAAGGGGGAGGTGCAGCGAGACCTGGGTGTCCTTGTACACCAGTCACTGAAAGTTGGCGTGCAGGTACAGCAGGCAGTGAAGAAAGCTAATGGCATGTTGGCCTTCATAACAAGAGGATTTCAGTATGGGAGTAAAGAGATCCTTCTGCAGTTGTAAAAGGCCTTGGTAAGACCATATCTGAAGTATTGTGTACAGTTTTGGTCTCCTAATTTGAGGAAGGACATCCTTGTAATTGAGGCATTGCAGCGTAGGTTCACGAGATTGATCCCTCGGATGGCGGGACTGACATATGAGGAAAGATTGGAAAGACTAGTGCACTCAATGGGCCAATAGACAATAGGTGCAGGAGGAGGCCATTCGGCCCTTCGAGCCTGTACGCACCGCCATTGAATGTGATCATGGCTGATCATTCTCAATCAGTACCCCGTTCCTGCCTTCTCCCCATACCCCCTGACTCCGCTATCCTTAAGAGCTCTATCTAGCTCTCTCTTGAATGCATTCAGAGAATTGGCCTCCACTGCCGTCTGAGGCAGAGAATTCCACAGATTCTCAACTCTCTGACTTAAAAGGTTTTTCCTCATCTCCGTTCTAAATGGCCGACCCCTTATTCTTAAACTGTGTGGCCCCTGGTTCCGAACTTCCCCCAACATTGGGAACATGTTTCCTGCCTCTAACGTGTCCAACCCCCTTAATAATCTTATACGTCTCGATAAGATCCCCTCTCATCCTTCTAAATTCCAGTGTATACAAGCCTAGCTGAAGGGCCTGTTTCCGCGCTGTGTCTCTAAACGAAGCTCCATTTTCACGGCTGTGTGGGTCTATCTCCTCCAGGGTCCAGGTGTCATTGGGCGATCATTCCCGCCGTGATCCTTCTCGTTCTAGCCGTACTGGGAGTCTGGGCATCGTATCTCTGCAGCAACCCCCACACCTTGCCGTGAGTATCCCCGTCTCCCCTCTCTGTCCGCGCCTCTCCCCCCCTCACCGCCCCTCCCCCTCGTCACCCCACCCTGCCCCCATCTCCGTCCCGTCCCCTCTCTCCATCCCGTCCCGTTCCCCCCCCTCTCCGTCCCCCGTCCTTTCCTTCCCCCCTCTCTCCGTCTCCTCCCCCCCCCTCTCTCTCGGTCGCCACCTCTCTTCACCCTGTCTCCCTGCCCCTCCCCCCCCGCCCCCTCCCCTCTCCCCCGGCTAATATTGTGGGGTGACGCTGCCCCAGCAGTGAACGGGATGGATGGGCCGCGATGCCCAGTCACTAACACAGGACTCATTCTCTCTCTCCCCCCCCCCCTCCCCCCCCCCCCTCCCCCTCTCTCCCTCCCCTCCCTCCCTCTCTCTCTCTCCCCCCCCCCCTCTCTCTCGCAGGGATGAGGAGCGGGCGTTGTGGGACCGGGAGAGTTGCAGAGTGGGGACCGCTGTACGCGGGGGGTGACAGAGCACCCCGTGTCCGGGTGACGGGGAACGGGTTTGCTGCTGTCCCGTCTCTGTGGCAGATGTGACCAGATGTGTCCATGGTCCCAGATCCCACAGTTTACGACAAGGTCCTTGTGGAACATGGAAAAGTTCGCACTTTGTCCGTGCTGTCGGGGTCTGGGGAGAGGGCAGGAACGGGGTATTGACTGTGGATGATCAGCCATGATCAAGTCAAGTCAAGTCAAGTCAAATTTATCTGTCACATACACGATGTGCAGTGAAATGAAAGTGGCAATGCCTGTGGATTGTGCAAAAAAGAATTACAGTTACAGTATATAAATAAAGTTAATAAGTTACTATAGTCTCTGGAGTTATAAAAGTTGACAGTCCTGATGGCCTGTGGGAAGAAACTCCGTCTCATCCTCTCTGTTTTGACAGCGGAGGCGTTTGCCTGACCGTAGCAGCTGGAACAGTCCGTTGCTGGGGTGGTAGGGGTCCCCCCTAATGTTGCTGGCTCTGGATCTGCACCTCCTGATGTATAGGTCCTGCAGGGGGACGAGTGTAGTTCCCATGGTGCGTTCAGCCGAACGCACTACTCTCTGCAGGGCCATCCTGTCCTGGGCAGAGCTGTTCCCAAACCAGACTGTAGTGTTGCCGGACAGGATGCTTCAGCGAATGGCAGTGCTGGCTCTAAGGGCCAAATGGCCTCCTCCTGCACCTATTGACTATTGTCTGCTGTTTCTCTTTGGAAACCTGTAATTTATACAAAGTTTGGTTACTGATGCAGTGGATGCCAGTTCTGCAAGTTTTTGTGCAGCTTGTGATGATTTTGTAAAATGCTCTTTGTACATAATAAAACAGATTTATTTAACACTGTTGCCTGTCATGTAATCCTGGGCCTGGAGAGGGGGGGGAGGGGAAGGGGAGAGGGGGAGAAGGGGAAGGGAGGGGTGAAGGGAAAGGGGGAGGGGGAGAAGGAGGGAGTCGGGGAGAAGGGGAAAGGAGGGGGAAGGGGAGAAGGAGGGAGTCGGGGAGGGGGGAGAAGAGGGGAGGGGAAGAGGGGAGGGGAAGGGGGAGGAGAAGGAGTGAGGGGGTGGTGGGATAAAAGGGAAACGTGGGATGTGGGGATGGGAGATGAGTTCACGGGGAGGGGAGAGAGGGGCAGGGTGAAGGGGGTGGGTCAATGAGAGTCGGTGGGTGTGATGTGTGACCCCGGGCAGGAGCGGTGCATCAGGCAGGGTCCCGACCCCCAGGCCCTGACCGTCTCACTGCCCCACAGACGCTGCCCGACCTGCGGCCGAGTCCCTGCGGACCGGGGAGTGGGGAGGGGGGGGAGGGGGAGGTCAGGGCATGGGGACTGTGTTGGAGAGGACATTTTACAGAATTAACATTGTAACCCACGCCCCCAGGGTGTGTAAACTAAACCAACTCCACACCACAGAGGGTTGAACTGATTTAAATTATTTCACATCATCAAATACATGCTGAGATATTTGTTTGGAGTGTACACGCATTGATTGGCCCTTCCACCTCTGGATATATGTGGAGAGTGGTCTTTACACTTTGGAGATACAGCGTGGAAACTGGCCCTCTGAGCCCACACCGACCAGCGCACTAACACCATCCCAAACACGCGCCATCATTTACAACTTTACCAAAGGCAATTAGCAAACACACCTGTCCGTCTTTGAAGTGTGGAAAGAAACTGAACGTTGGCGCGCAGGTACAGCAGGCAGTGAAGAAAGCTAACGGCCTTCATAACGAGAGGATTTGAGTATAAGAGCAAAGAGGTACTTCTGCAGTTGTACAGGGCCCTGGTGAGACCACACCTGGAGTATTGTGTGCAGTTTTGGTCTCCTAATTTGAGGAAGGACGTCCTTGCTATTGAGGCAGTGCAGCGTAGGTTCACCAGGTTAATCCCCGGGATGGCGGGACTGTCATATGAGGAAAGATTGGAAAGACTGGGCTTGTATTCGCTGTAGTTTGGAAGAATGAGAGTTGATCTTATAGAGACTTATAAAATTATAAAAAGGACTGGACAAGCTAGATGCAGGAAAAATGTTCCCAATGTTGGGGGAGTCCAGAACCAGAGGCCACACAGTCCAAGAAGAAAAGGGAGGCCGTTTAAAACTGAGGTGAGAATAAACTATTTCACCCAGAGTTGTGAATTTGTGGAATTCTCTGCCACAGAGGGCAGTGGAAACCAATTCACTGGATGGATTTAAAAGAGAGTTAGATAGAGCTCTAGGGGCTAGTGGAATCAAGGGATATGGGGAGAAGGCAGGCACGGGTTACTGATTGTGGATGATCAGCCATGATCACAATGAATGGCGGTGCTGGCTCGATGGGCTAAATGGCCTCCTCCTGCACCTATTTTCTATGTTTCTACGTGTCCATGTTAATCAGGAGAAAACCCGCAGGGAGAGCGTACAAATTCTGCACAAACGACACCAGCAGTGTCGATTGAACCTGGGTCTCTGGCGCTGTGAGTCAGCAACTCTACCCGGTCTCTGGTGGAGAGCAAGGTGTGATCTGTTTACATATTCTGTTGTTGTTGTTGTTGTTGTATTTTCTGTTGTGCTGCAGCAAGTAAGAATTTCATTGTTCTATCTGGGACACACGACAATAAAACGCTCTTGACTCCAGACTCTTGAGAGGAGAAGTGGGACAGGGAGGCTCAGGAAGGTGAATTCTGGCTGTTAATAGAACAGTGACCAAGGTCAGATGTGGACAAGTACTGAAGTGTTGATGGGTGTTCTGTGGACACCTGCTCTGTGTCATCACCTGTCCATGTACCTGCCCTGTGTCATCACCTGTCCATGTACCTGCCCTGTGTCATCACCTGTCCTTGCACCTGGTCTGTGTCAGTACCTGTCCATGTACCTGCCCTCTGTCATCACCTGTCCATGTACCTGCCCTGTGTCATCACCTGTCCATGTACCTGGTCTGTGACAGTACCTGTGTCAGTACCTGTCCATGTACCTGCCCTCTGTCATCACCTGTCCATGTACCTGCCCTGTGTCATCACCTGTCCTTGCACCTGGTCTGTGACAGTACGTGTGTCAGTACCTGTCCATGTACCTGCCCTGTGTCATCACCTGTCCATGTACCTGGTCTGTGACAGTACCTGTCCATGTACCTGACCTCTGTCATCACCTGTCCATTTACCTGCACTCTGTCGGTACCTGTGATGGACTGGGCAGAGTGCATGTACCTGCCCTGTGTTAGTACCTGTCCATGTACAATAGACAATAGACAATAGGTGCAGGAGTAGGCCATTCAGCCCTTCGAGCCAGCACCGCCATTCAATGCAATCATGGCTGATCACTCTCAATCAGTACCCCGTTCCTGCCTTCTCCCCATACCCCCTCACTCCGCTATCCTTAAGAACTCTATCCAGCTCTCTCTTGAAAGCATCCAACGAACTGGCCTCCACTGCCTTCTGAGGCAGAGAATTCCACACTTTCACCACTCTGACTGAAAAAGTTCTTCCTCATCTCCATTCTGAATGGCCTACCCCTTATTCTTAAACTGTGGCCCCTTGTTCTGGACTCCCCCAACATTGGGAACATGTTTCCTGCCTCTAATGTGTCCAATCCCCTAATTATCTTATATGTTTCAATAAGATCCCCCCTCATCCTTCTAAATTCCAGTGTATACAAGCCTAATAGCTCCAGCCTTTCAACATACGACAGTCCCGCCATTCCGGGAATTAACCTAGTGAACCTACGCTGCACGCCCTCAATAGCAAGAATATCCTTCCTCAAATTTGGAGACCAAAACTGCACACAGTACTCCTGGTGCGGTCTTACCAGTGCCCGGTACAACTGGAGAAGGACCTCTTTGCTCCTATACTCAACTCCTCTTGTTATGAAGGCCAACATTCCATTGGCTTTCTTCACTGCCTGCTGTACCTGCATGCTTCCTTTCAGTGACTGATGCACTAGGACACCCAGATCTCGTTGAACATCCCCTCTTCCTAACTTGACACCATTCAGATAATAATCTGCCTTTCTATTCTTACTTCCAAAGTGAATAACCTCACACTTATCTACATTAAACTGCATCTGCCATGTATCCGCCCACTCACACAACCTGTCCAAGTCACCCTGCAGCCTTATTGCATCTTCCTCACAATTCACACTACCCCCCAGCTTAGTATCATCTGCAAAGTTGCTAATGGTACTTTTAATCAATTCATCTAAGTCATTAATGTATATCGTAAATAGCTGGGGTCCCAGCACCAAACCTTGCGGTACCCCACTGGTCACTGCCTGCCATTCCGAAAGGGACCCATTTATCCCCACTCTTTGCTTTCTGTCTGTCAACCAATTTTCTATCCATGTCAGTACCCTACCCCCAATACCATGTGCTCTAATTTTGCCCACTAATCTCCTATGTGGGACCTTGTCAAAGGCTTTCTGAAAGTCGAGGTACACCACATCCACTGACTCTCCCCTGTCAATTTTCCTAGTTACATCCTCAAAAAATTCCAGTAGGTTTGTCAAGCATGATTTCCCCTTCGTAAATCCATGCTGCCCTGTGTTGGTACCTGTGACAGTACCTGTCCATGTACCTGCCCTGTGTTGGTACCTGTGACAGTACCTGTCCATGTACCTGCCCTGTGTTGGTACCTGTGATGGACTGGGCCATGTACCTGCCGTGTGTCAGTACCTGTGATGGACCGGGCAGTGTCCATGTACCTGCCCTGTGTCAGTACCTGTCCATGTACCTGCCCTGTGTCAGTACCTGTCCATGTACCTGTCCTGTGTCAGTACCTGTGATGGACCGGGCAGTGTCTGTGTACCTGCCCTGTGTCAGTACCAGTGATGGACCGGGCAGTGTGCATGTACCTGCCCTGTGTCAACTCTATCAGACATCCACAGGTGTACAGTAGAGTGCACACTGACTGGCTGCATCACGACCAGCTTCAGCAACTCAACACCCAGGAACGAAGGAGACTACAGAGAGTGGTGGACACTGCCCGGTCCATCACGGGTACTCACCTCCCCACCATCGCCCGGTCCATCACGGTACTCACCTCCCCACCATCGAAGGGATCTACAGGAGGAGCTGCCTCGAGAAGGCAGCCAGCATCATCAGAGACCGACACCACCCTGGCCACACTCTCATTGACCCACACCACCCTGGCCACACTCTCACTGACCCACACCACCCTGGCCACACTCTCACTGACCCACACCACCCTGGCCACACTCTCACTGACCCACACCACCCTGGCCACACTCTCACTGACCCACACCACCCTGGCCACACTCTCATCTCGCTGCTACCATCGGGATGAAGGTACAGGAGCCTGAATACGTCAAACCTCCAGATTCAGGGGCAGTTTCTTCCCGGCTGTTATCAGGCAACTGAACCATCCTATCACCAACCAGAGAGCGGTCCTGACCTCCCATCTACCTCACTGGAGACCCTCGGACTATCTTTAATCTTGCACTAAATGTTATTCCCTTTATCCTGTATCTGTACACTGTACATAGCTTGTTGGTAATCATGTATAGTCTTTCCACTGGCTGGATAGCACACAACAAAAATGCTTTTCACTGTACATGAAACCAACCCAGTGTAGATTTATTTGCAGGAAACATCAACTGTTTAAAGTTCACTGGACCAAGTGGACCTGTTGGGCCCAAACCTCTCCTGCATTGGTGCAGCACCCTCTCCTCCCCCCCCCCAAGGAGATAGATTTAAACTTTAAAATGTGAATAACTTTAAAAATGTAACACCAATTTCAATGAAACTTCTTCCATTAGCACCAAAGGGACGATCTGGGACTAAAATTATCACGCTATCATGTACCGTTTTGGCTGTAATTCAGGAACAAACAAACAAACAAACAAACAAGAGTTTTAGTATGTAGATAAGTGATAGGAGAAGAAGTGATAGGCCATTCGGCCCATCAGGTCTACTCCGCCATTCAATGATGGCTGATCAATCTCTCCCTCCTAACCCCATTCTCCTGTCTTCTCCCCATAACTAATCAAGAATCTATCTATCTCTGCCTTAACAACATCCACTGACTTGTGGCCTCCACAGCCGTCTGTGGCAAAGAATCCCACAGATTCACCGCCCTAAAGAAATACCTTCTCATCTCCTTCCTAATGGAACCATCCTTTAATTCTGAGGCTGTGACCTCTGGTCCTCGACTCTCCCACTAAAGGAAGCTCGGGATTGGAATTAAATGCAGCACAGAATTCCCTTCCAGCTCAATGAGGTACACCACAGGCAGATGGTGGAGACTGTTTTTGGAAAAGGATACAGTCTTTAATGGAGGCATTAGGCCGGGACCCGCAGCCTGGAGTTGATCTGCAGCCGCCTGGGCCTAGAGTTCTCTCTACGGCGGGGCCTAGCTTTGGATCCACAGCCTGGGCCTGGAGTTGATCCGCAGCAGCCTGGGCCTAGAGTTCTCTCTACGGCGGGCCTAGCTTTGGATCCACAGCCAGGGCCTGGAGTTGATCCGCAGCAGCCTGGGCCTAGAGTTCTCTCTACGGCAGGGCCTAGCCTTGGATCCACAGCCTGGGTCTGGAGTTGCACAGCTGGCCTTTCCCCTCTGCCTTTAGTCTCCCAGCCTTGGCCCCCAGGGGGGAGGGAAGGTGGCGGAGGGAGGGGGAAGGTGGCGGGGGGGAGGAGGGAAGGGGGAAGGTGGTGGGGGGGAGAGTGATGGAAATGGGTTTTAGGAACTAGGGGTAATATAAGGTCCGTGAGGCTAAGGTTGGGAAGGAAGGGGGGGGGGGATTGAGGCACGAGACCAGAAACTTACTGTTTATAAATACGCATAGGCATAATAGGCTTGATCTTGAATTGGGTGGAAGAAAACAGGCCGAAGAGTATCCAAAAGATCAAGCCTAGTAATAACAGGTGATAGGTTCTTTTAAAAAAAAAAAATTTTTTTTTTAAATTAAATTTAAATTAAATTAAAAAAAAATAGGTGCAGGAGTAGGCCATTCGGCCCTTCGAGCCTGCACCGCCATTCAATATGATCATAGATGATCATCCAACTCAGTATCCCGTACCTGCCTTCTCTCCATACCCCCTGATCCCTTTAGCCACAAGGGCCACATCTAATTCCCTCTTAAATATAGCCAATGAACTGGCCTCAACTACCTTCTGTGACAGAGAATTCCACAGATTCACCACTCTATGTGAAAAAAAAACTTTCTCATCTCGGTCCTAAAAGACTTCCCCCTTATCCTTAAAACTGTGACCCCTTGTTCTGGACTTCCCCAACATCGGGAACAATCTTCCAGCATCTAGCCTGTCCAACCCCTTAAGAATTTTGTAAGTTTCTATAAGATCCCCCCTCAATCTTCTAAATTCCAGCGAGTATAAGCCGGGTCTATCCAGTCTTCCTTCATTTGAAAGTCCTGCCATTCCAGGAATCAATCTGGTGAACCTTCTCTGTACTCCCTCTATGGCAAGAATGTCTTTCCTCAGATTAGGAGACCAAAACTGTACGCAATACTCCAGGTGTGGTCTCACCAATGCCCTGTACAACTGCAGCAGAACCTCCCTGCTCCTATACTCAAATCCCCTCGCTATGAATGCCAACATACCATTCGCTTTCTTCACTGCCTGGTGCACCTGCATGCCTACTTTCAATGACTGGTGTACCACGACACCCAGGTCTCGTTGCATCTCCCCTTCTCCTAGGCCATCATTCATATAATAGTCTGCTTTCCTGTTCTTGCCACCAAAGTGGGTAACCTCACATTTATCCACATTATACTGCACCTGCCATGCATTTGCCCTCTCCTAACCTATCCAAGTCACGTTGCAGCCTCCTAGCATCCTCCTCACAGCTAACACTGCCCCCCAGCTTCGTGTCATCCGCAAACTTGGAGATGTTCAACAGCTGAGATGTAGCAGAGTCCCCATCAGATTACGCTACAAAACCGATGCAATAGGTGTGGCCAGGAGTTTGCGTAAGAATCAAACATGATGCTTAAATTAAGAATAATGTTATTGAGCTTCAAATATTCCCCAGATAGAGGAAAAACATAGACATGTAACACAGTGTGTGGCAGCAAACAAAGACAGTTGTGTCAATGCATGGCAGGTGCAGTATAATGTGGATAAATGTGAGGTTATCCACTTTGGTGGCAAGAACAGGAAAGCAGACTATTATCTGAATGATGGCCGATTAGGAGAAGGGGAGATGCAACGAGACCTGGGTGTCGTGGTACACCAGTCATTGAAAGTAGGCATGCAGGTGCACCAGGCAGTGAAGAAAGCGAATGGTATGTTGGCATTCATAGCGAGGGGATTTGAGTATAGGAGCAGGGAGGTTCTGCTGCAGTTGTACAGGGCATTGGTGAGACCACACCTGGAGTATTGCGTACAGTTTTGGTCTCCTAATCTGAGGAAAGACATTCTTGCCATAGAGGGAGTACGGAGAAGATTCACCAAATTGATTCCTGGAATGGCAGGACTTTCAAATGTCCCTGCGCTTAACCTGCAAAATTTCAGTTTTATTTACTATCAAAGAGTGCAAATAGTGAACTCCTCAAACACAAAGTGCACCCCATGTTACAGAGAATGATTGCAAGTCGATAGTTCTTTGCGCGTGCGCTTTCTCCGTCGATGTGCCAGACAATAAGCTCTTTATCCAACTTTGTGGGGAGTCTCGACCCGAAACGTCACCCATTCCCTCTCTCCTAGATGCTGCCTGACATGCTGAGTTACTCCAGCATTTTGTGATACCTTCGATTTGTACCAGCATCTGCAGTTATTTTCCTACGCCACTCTGACTTGGTACTTACTGTCTTTTTAAGCAATAGTGGGAGAAAGTGATAGACAATAGGTGCAGGAGGAGGCCATTCGGCCCTTCGAGCCCGCACAGCCATTCAATATGATCATGGCTGATCATTCTCAATCAGTACCCCATTCCTGCCTTCTCCCAATAACCCCTGACTCCGCTATCCTTAAGAGCTCTATCTAGCTCTCTGTTGAATGCATTCAGAGAATTGGCCTCCACTGCCTTCTGAGGCAGAATATTCCACAGATTCACAACTCTCTGACTGAAAAAGTTTTTCCTCATCTCAGTTCTAAATGGCCTACCCCTTATTCTTAAACTGTGGCCCCTAGTTCTGGACTCCCCCAACATTGGGAACATGTTTCCTGCCTCTAACGTGTCCAACCCCTTAATAATCTTATACGTTTCGATAAGATCTCCTCTCATCCTTCTAAATTCCAGTGTATGCAAGCCTAGTCGCTCCAATCTTTCAACATATGATAGTCTCGCCATTCCGGGAATTAACCTAGTAAACCTACGCTGCACGCCCTCAATAGCAAGAATATCCTTCCTCAATTTGGAAACCAAAACTGCACACAGTACTCCAGGTGCGGTCTCACTAGGGCCCTGTACAACTGCAGAAGGACCTCTTTGCACCTATACTCATCTGATGATGTTTCTTGCAGCTCCCCAGTGATTTAACGGGTTGAGTTATTGGCATCGTAGACACAGGTTTACTGCAACAAGGTGCAGATAATTTCAGTCTGGGGCAAACACCCAGCAGCACCTCCCACCCTGCCTAAGCCCACAAAACAAACCCAGCATCGCTGCTTTCTTTAACCAGGTGCTATCGGTTAGTGAAGAAAATCATCCACGCATTCATTTCCTCCCGCCTAGACTACTGCAACTCCCTGTACACTGGGATCAGCCAATCATCCCTGTCCCGCCTGCAATTGGTCCAAAACGCCGCAGCGAGACTCCTGACGGGTATCCGTAAAAGGGACTACATCACCCCGATTCTGGCCTCTCTCCACTGGCTCCCAGTACGGTACAGAATCAACTTCAAGCTCCTCCTATTCACATACAAAGCCCTAAACGGGCTTGCCCACCCCCCCACATATCAAAAATCTTCTAACCCACCTCTCTATCTCCAGGTCCCTCAGGTCGGCCGACTTGGGGCTACTGACTATCCCACGGTCTAGGCTTAAGCTCAGGGGTGACCGCGCTTTTGCGGTTGCAGCTCCTAGACTGTGGAACAGCATCCCTCTCCCCATCAGAACTGCCCCCTCCATCGACTCCTTTAAGTCCAGGCTCAAAACCTATTTCTACACCCTAGCGTTTGAGGCCCTCTGAGGGGGCGCTGTGAACTGTTTACGTATGTGCTGTTATGTTTGTGTGCCATTGTATGTTCGTTTCATAGTACCTGAACTGATGTACAGCACTTTGGTCAACGTGGGTTGCTTTTAAATGTGGAATACAAATAAAATTGACTTGACTTGACTGTTATGCTTGTGTGCCATTGTATGTTGGGGGAGTCCAGAACAAGGGGCCACAGTTTAAGAATAAGGGGTAGGCCATTTAGAACGGAGATGAAGAAAAACCTTTTCAGTCAGAGAGTTGTGAATCTGTGGGATTCTCTGCCTCAGAAGGCAGTGGAGGAATGCATTTAAGAGAGAGCTCGATAGAGCTCTTAAGGAAAGCGGAGTCAGGGGGTATGGGGAGAAGGCAGGAACGGGTTACTGATTGAGAATGATCAGCCATGATCACATTGAATGGCGGTGCTGGCTCGAAGGGCCGAATGGCCTCCTCCTGCACCTATTGTCTATTGCCCATTGTATGTTCGTTCTTAGTACCTGAACTGATGTTCAGCTCTTTGGTCAACGTGGGTTGTGTTTAAATGTGCTATACACATAAAATTGACTTGACTTGACTGTGGTGTTTGTGAGCCATTGTATGTTCGTTCTTAGTACCTGAACTGATGTTCAGCACTTTGGTCAACGTGGGTTGTTTTTAAATGTGCTATACAAATAGAAAATGACCTGGCTTGACTAAATGTACCGAGTGTTGACCACTGATTGCAAGACGTGATGCACACGACACGACCCACCCTGTCCCGGCACCTTCAATAGACAATAGGTGCAGGAGGAGGCCATTCGGCCCTTCGAGCCTGTACGCACCACCATTCAATGTGATCACGGCTGATCAGTCTCAATCAGTACCCCGTTCCTGCCTTCTCCCCATACCCCCCTAACTCCGCTATCCTTAAGAGCTCTATCCAGCTCTCTCTTGAATGCATTCAGAGAATTGGCCTCCACTGCCTTCTGAGGCAGAGAATTCCACAGATTCACAACTGGAAAAGTTTTTCCTCATCTCAGTTCTAAATGGCCTACCCCTTATTCTTAAACTGTGGCCCCTGGTTCTGGAATCCCCCAACATTAGGAACATGTTTCCTGCCTCTAACGTGTCCAACCCCTTAATAATCTTATACGTTTCGATAAGATCCCCTCTCATCCTTCTATATTCCAGTGTATACAAGCCTAGTCGCTCCAGTCTTTCAACATATGACAGTCCCGCCATTCCGGGGATTAACCTGGTGAACCTACGCTGCACGGCCTCAATAACAAGAATATCCTTCCTCACATTTCAGTGAAAGGCCCGCCCGCCATCGAGCGACCATTCAAGCCGTTAATGAAACGTTTAAACAAAAAACACACGCCCACAATTCAATATAATCGGTGGTTTCCCCGATGATTATTCACCGTGAACGATCTGGACGAACAAACCTCAACGACGTTCTTCAGTTGACGGCCCCGGCCCGCTGCGTCATGGCGGCTCGGCGAAGTGCGCAGGCGCGTGCGCGCGCCGGGGAGGATAAGGAGGAGGAAGAGGGGGAGGGAGGAGGAGGAGGAAGTAAAGCTGCACCAGCACCAATAGCAGCAGCGCTACAGCAGCACCAATAGCAGCAGCGCTACAGCAGCACCAATAGCAGCAGCACCAATAGCAGCAGCGCTACAGCAGCACCGCAGCCCCCACCTTCGGGGCACACGTGCGCGCGCCGGGGAGGTTAAGGAGGAGGAAGAGGGGGAGGGAGGAGGAGGAGGAAGTAAAGCTGCACCAGCACCAATAGCAGCAGCGCTACAGCAGCACCGCAGGCCCCTCCTTCAGGGCACACGTGCGCGCGCCGGGGAGGATAAAAAGGAGGAGGGGGAGGGGAAAGGCCCAGAGTTATTGCATCACGCCGCTGCGTGATGGCGGCTCGGCGAAGTGCGCAGGCGCGTGCGCGCGCCGGGGAGGCTAAGAAGGAGGAGGAGGAGAAGGGGGGGGGGTGTAAAGCAGCACCAATAGTAGCAGCGCTACAGCAGCACCAATAGCAGCAGCGCTACAGCAGCACCGCAGCCCCCACCTGCGGGACACACGTGCGCGCGCCGGGTGTGTGTTTGAGACAAAGGGTGGAATAAATCTTCATCAATTTCAAGAACGAGAACTGCAGCAGGAACGATCAGCAGCACCGTCAGCGTCACAGCCTCACACGACAACAACTACGACACCGACTACAACTATAACACAACCTCCCCCGCCCCGATCTGCAGAATGAATGTGTTCCGGTGGACAGATATAAAGCAACAGTATCAACGCAACATTCACTTCACACTTTACTCCAACAAGGTAATTGTAGGAAAACACTTTAATTACAAAATATAAATAACAACGTCGGCCCCTCGCTCGCCCACTCGCTCACTCAGTCGGCGGGGACCACCTGGGCCGATATCGGGAGCTCCGGCAGCGTCTTTGCCCGCCCCCCCCGAATCGCGGGGCTTGGGTCGTCCCGCCGCGGACCCTTCACCGTCCGGCGGGGGCTTCAATATCGGGAGCCCCGACCGTCCCGACGTGGAAACTCCAACAGCCAGACCGCGGGAGTAGACGGCAGGGGAAGAGAAAAGACATTCTGTGACATTCCGTCACAGTGAGGAGGGACTGGAGGAGACTCACTGTGATGGATGTTTCTTTTTGTTTAGTGTTAGTTTATGATTGTGTAAGTGTTATTGCATTTTTATTGATTATTCTTATTGGTCTTATTGTTGAACTGCGGGTAATTTTTCATTTCGCTGCACATTTATGTGTATGCAACAAATAAGTTGACTAGCCAGTGAGTCTGTGGAATTCTCTGCCACAGAAGGTAGTTGAGGCCAGTTCATTGGCTATATTTAAGAGGGAGTTAGATGTGGCCCTTGTGGCTAAAGGGACCAGGGGGTATGGAGAGAAGGCAGGTACGGGATACTGAGTTGGATGATCAGCCATGATCATATTGAATAGCGATGCAGGCTCGAAGGGCCGAATGGCCTACTCCTGCACCTATTTTCTATGTTTCTATTGACAGTCACTCAGTCCCTCAGTCAGTCTATTCACAAAATGCTGGAGTAACTCAGCAGGTCAGGCAGCATCTCGGGAAAGAAGGAATGGGTGACCCTTCTTCCACAATCAGTCAGTCACTCAGTCTGACCAAGCAAGAACCAAACGCTCGTTCTCACCTTCCACCCCACCAGCCAGCGGATCCAACAAATCATCCGCCAACATTTCCGTCACCTACAACGGGACCCCACCACTGGCCATATCTTCCCATCCCCTCCCCTCTCTGCGTTCCGCAGAGATCGTTCCCTCAGTAACTCCCTGGTCCACTCGCCCCTTCCTACCCAAACCACCGACCCAGGCAGCAGGGGGCGGACCCGGCCAGCAGCCAGCAGGACTGACACTCACTCACTCGCTCACTCCCCAAGCTGGATTATCAGAGACAGCCCTCCTGTTCAGTTTCAGCGACGTTATCTGAGGCTGAGGCCGTGCTGGCGGTCGGGACCGGGTCCGGTGTCGTGTCGGGTCCGGTAATGAGAGCGGGTTAAACAAAATTATCTCCCCCTTCTCCCTTTTCCCCTTTTCCCACTTCTCTCCCTTTTCCCATTTCCCTCCCTTTTCCCATTCCTTATCCCATTTCTCTCCCTTATCCCATTTCTCTCCCTTATCCCATTTCTCTCCCTTATCCCATTTCTCTCCCTTATCCCATTTCTCTCCCTTATCCCATTTCTCTCCCTTATCCCATTTCTCTCCCTTATCCCATTTCTCTCCCTTTTCCCATTTCTCTCCCTTTTCTCTATCCCGCTTCAGCAGGGAGTTTCTCCACAGCCTGGAGTGGGTCGCCAGACGTGACCGGGACACCGCCAGGATGCGGCGCTCTCTCTGCACAGCCGGACATCTGCTGTACCTGCTGGCAGGTAGAGACATGGGGGGGAGGTAGAGACATGGGGGGGAGAGAGAGATGGGGGGGGAGAGAGAGATGGGGGGAGAGAGAGAGATGGGGGGAGAGAGAGAGAGATGGGGGGAGAGAGAGAGAGATGGGGGGGAGAGAGAGATGGGGAGGGAAAGAGATGGGGAGAGAGGGAAAGAGATAGGGAGAGAGAGAGGGGGGGGAGAGAGAGAATGCGAGCTGCTGTCTACAGAGTTGGGAGTGGGCAATTGTCAGTCAAACACTGTATTGGGGTAACTCAGCGGGTCGGGCCACATCTGTGGAGAGAAGGAATGGGTGACTTTTCGGGTCGAGACCCTTCTCTGAAGAACCCGAAATGTCACCCATTCCTTCTCTCCACAGATGCTGCCTGACCCGCTGAGTTACCCCAGCATTTTGTGTCTACATTCATCAGTGAAGATGTCATTTAGCTTAGTGATACGATGCAGAAACAGGCCCTTCGGCCCACCGGGTACGCAGCGACCAGCGATCAGGCCGCACTAACGCTGCCCTACACACACACAAGGGACAATCTCTAATTTTACAGAAGCCAATTAACCTACAAGCCTGTCGGTCTTGAGAGGTTTGGAGGGAATAGTGTCGGTAGTAAAGAAAGCAAACTCAATGCTAGCATTTATTTCAAGAGGGCTTGTGTACAAAAACAGGGGGTGTTATGCTGAGGCTCTACAAGGCACTGGTCAGGCCCCATTTGGAATATTGTCAGCAATTTTCGCTGTACTCGCTGGAGTTTAGACGAATGAGGGGGGACCTCATTGAAACTTCACCGAATACTGAAAGACCCGGATAGGGTGGATGTGGAGAGGATGTTTCCACTAGTGGGAGAGTCTAGGACCAGAGGGCACAGCCTCAGAATTAAAGGACTTTCCGTCAGGAAGGAGATGAGGCGGAATTTATTTAGTCAGAGGGTGGTGAATAGAAACATAGAAACATAGAAAATAGGTGCAGGAGTAGGCCATTCGGCCCTTCGAGCCTGCACCGCCATTGAATATGATCATGGCTGATCATCCAGTTCAGTAACCTGTACCTGCCTTCTCTCCATACCCCCTGACCCCTTTAGCCACAAGGGCCACATCTAACTCCCTCTTAAATATAGCCAATGAACTAGCCTCAACTATCTTCTGTGGCAGAGAATTCCACAGACTCACCACTCTCTGTGTGAAGAAATGTTTTCTCATTTCGGTCCTAAAAGACTTCCCCCTTATCCTTAAGCTGTGACCCCTGGTTCTGGACTCCCCCAACCCCTTAAGAATTTTATATGTTTCTATAAGATCCCCCCTCAGTCTTCTAAATTCCAGCGAGTACAAGCCTAGTCTATCCAGTCTTTCTTCATATGAAAGTCCTGCCATCCCAGGGATCAATCTGGTGAACCTTCTCTGTACTCCCTCTAAGGCAAGAATGTCTTTCCTCAGATTAGGAGACCAAAACTGCACACAATACTCCAGGTGCGGTCTCACCAGTGCCCCGTACAACTGCAGTAGAATCTCCCTGTTCCTAAACTCAAATCCTCTTGCTATGAATGCCAACCTACCATTTGCTTTCTTCACTGCCTGCTGCACCTGCACACTTGCTTTCAATGACTGGTGCACCATGACACCCAGGTCACGTTGCATCTCCCCTTTTCCTAATCGGTCACCATTCAGGTAATACTCTGCTTTCCTGTTCTTGCCGCCAAAATGGATAACCTCACATTTATCCACATTATATTGCATCTGCCATGCATTTGCCCACTCGCCTAATCTATCCAAGTCACTCTACAGCCTCCTAGCATCCTCCTCGCAGCTAACACTGCCACCCAGCTTCGTGTCATCCGCAAACTTAGAGATGTTGCATTCAATTCCCTTGTCCAAATCATTAATATTCACTATAAATAACTGGGGTCCCAGCACTGAGACTTGCGGTACCCCACTTGTCACTGCCTGCCATTCCGAAAAGGACCCGTTTATTCCTACTCTTTGCTTCTTGTCCGCCAACCAATTCTCTATCCACATCAACACTGAACCCCCAATACCGTGTGCTTTAAGTTTGTACCCCAATCTCCTATGTGGGACCTTGTCGAAGGCCTTCTGAAAGTCCAGATACAACACATCGACTGGTTCTCCCTTATCCACTCTACTAGTTACATCCTCGAAAAATTCTATAAGATTCGTCAGACATGATTTGCCTTTTGTAAATCCATGCTGACTTTGTCCGATGATTTCACCACTTTCCAAATGTGATGCTATCACATCTTTAATTACTGATGTGTGGGATGCAAAGAATCTGTAGGATTCTTTGCCACAGACAGCTGTGGAGGCCACAAGTCAGTGGACTTGGTCTCCAAATTTGAGGAAGCATATTCTTGCTATTGAGGGCATGCAGCGTAGGTTTACTCGGTTAATTCCCGGAATGGCGGGACTATCATATGTTGAAAGACTGGAGCGACTAGGCTTGTATACACTGGAATTTAGAAGGATGAGAGATCTTATCGAAACATATAAGATTATTAAGGGGTTGGACAGGTTAGAGGCAGGAAACATGTTCCTAATGTTGGGGGAGTCCAGAACAAGGGGCCACAGTTTAAGAAAAAGGGTAGACCATTTAGAACTGAGATGAGGAACAACTTTTTCAGTCAGCGAGTTGTAAATCTGTGGAATTCTCTGCCTCAGAAGGCAGTGGAGGCCAATTCTCTGAATGCATTCAATAGAGAGCTGGATAGAGCTCTTAAGGATAGCGGAGTCAGGGGGTATGGAGAGAAGGCAGGAACGGGGTACTGATTGAGAATGATCAGCCATGATCACATTGAATGGCGGTGCTGGCTCGAAGGGCCGAATGGCCTGCTCCTGCACCTATTGTCTATTGGATATTTTTAAGGCAGGGATAGATAAATTGTTGGTCAGTGCGGGTGTCAGAGGTTATCGCGAGAACCATATAACCATATAACAATTACAGCACGGAAACAGGCCCGTTCGGCCCTACCAGTCCACGCCGACCACTTTCTCTGACCTAGTCTCATCTACCTGCTCTCAGACCATAACCCTCCAATCCCCTCCCATCCATATACCTATACAATTTACTCTTAAATAATAAAATCGAGCCTGCCTCCACCACTTCCACCGGAAGCTCATTCCATACAGCCACCACCCTCTGAGTAAAGAAGTTACCCCTCATGTTACCCCAAAACTTTTGTCCCTTAATTCTGAAGTTATGTCCCCTTGTTGGAATCTTCCCCACTCTCAAGGGGAAAAGCCTACCCACGTCAACTCTGTCCGTCCCTCTTAAAATTTAAAAAACCTCTATCAAGTCCCCCCTCAACCTTCTACGCTCCAAAGAATAAAGACCCAACCTGTTCAACCTCTCTCTGTAGCCCAAGTGTTGAAACCCAGGCAACATTCTAGTAAATCTCCTCTGTACCCTCTCCATTTTGTCGACATCCTTCCTATAATTTGGCGACCAGAACTGCACACCATACTCCAGATTCGGCCTCACCAATGCCCTGTACAATTTTAACATTACATCCCAACTTCTATATTCGATGCTCTGATTTATAAAGGCAAGCATACCAAACGCCTTCTTCACCACCCTATCCACATGAGATTCCACCTTCAGGGAACAATGCACAGTTATTCCCAGATCCCTCTGTTCCACTGCATTCCTCAATTCCCTACCATTTACCCTGTACGTCCTATTTTGATTTGTCCTACCAAAATGCAGCACCTCACACTTATCAGCATTAAGCTCCATCTGCCATCTTTCAGCCCACCCTTCCAAAAGGCCCAAGTCCATTTGTGGATTTTGAAAATCTACTTCATTATTAACTACACCACCTATCTTAGTATCATCTGCATATTTACTAATCCAATTTGCCACACCATCATCCAGATCATTAATGTAAATGACAAACAACAGTGGACCCAACACAGATCCCTGGGGTACTCCACTAGACACTGGCCTCCAACCTGACATACAGTTGTCAACCATTACCCTCTGGTATCTCCCATTCAGCCATTGTTGAATCCATCTTGCAACCTCACTATTAATACCCAACGATTTAACCTTCTTAATCAACCTTCCATGTGGAACCTTGTCAAATGCCTTACTGAAGTCCATATAGACAACATCCACAGCCTTGCCCTTATCAATTTCCCTGGTAACCTCTTCAAAAAATTCAAGAAGATTAGTCAAACATGACCTTCCAGGCACAAATCCATGTTGACTGTTTCTAATCAAGCCTTGTTTATCCATGTGATTATATATATTGTCCCTAAGTATCTTTTCCATTAATTTTCCCACCACAGACGTCAAACTAACAGGTCTATAATTGCTAGGTTTACTTTTAGAAACTTTTTTAAACAAAGGCACAACATGCGCAATGCGCCAATCTTCCGGCACCATCCCCGTTTCTAATGACGTTTGAAATATTTCCGTCATAGCCCCTGCTATTTCTGCACTACCTTCCCTCAATGTCCTAGGGAATATCCTATCAGGACCTGGAGAGTTATCCACTTTTATATTTTTCAAAAGTGTCCGTACCTCCTCTTCTTTGATCCTCATAATTTCCATCACTACTCTATTTGTTTCGCTTACCTCACATAATTCAATATCCTTCTCCTCGGTGAATACCGAAGAAAAGAAATTGTTTAATATCTCCCCCATTTCTTCCGGCTCAGCACATAGCTGTCCACTCTGACTCTCTAATGGACCAATTTTATCCCTCGCTATCCTTTTGCTATTGACATATCTGTAGAAACCCTTGGGGTTTACTTTTACATTACTTGCCAAAGCAACCTCATATCTTTTTTTTGCTTTTCTAATTTCCTTCTTAAGATTCCTTTTACATTCTTTATATTCCTCAAGAACCTTATTTACTCCCTGCCGCTTATATTTATTGCATATCTCCCTCTTTTTCCGAACCAAGTGTCCAATTTCCCTAGAAACCCACGGCTCTTTCAACTTATTATTCTTTCCTTTCCACCGAACAGAGACATAAAGACTCTGTACTCTCAAAATTTCACCTTTAAATGTCCTCCATTTCTCTATTATATCTTTCTCATAAAACAAAATGTCCCATTTCACTCCTTTTAAATCCTTTCTCATCTCCTCAAAGTTAGCCTTTCTCCAATCCAAAATCTCAACCCTTGGTCCAGTTCTGACCTTCTCCATAATTATATTGAAACTAATGGCATTGTGAACACTAGACCCAAAGTGCTCCTCAACACATACCTCCTTCACCTGACCCATCTCATTTCCTAACAGGAGGTCCAACACTGCCCATTCTCTGGTAGGTACCTCTACGTATTGCTGCAAAAAACTATCCTGCACACATTTTACAAACTCCAAACCATCCAGCCCTTTTACAGAATGTGATTCCCAGTCTCTGTGCGGAAAATTGAAATCACCCACAATCACTACTCTGTGCTTACTACTAATATCTGCTATCTCCTTACATATTTGCTCTTCCAATTCTCGTTCCCCATTTGGCGGTCTATAATACACCCCAATAAGTGTTGCTAAGCCTTTCTCATTTCTGAGTTCCACCCAAACAGCCTCCCTAGTCGACCCTTCAAATCTATCGTGCCAGAGCACTGCGGTGATATCTTCCCTGACAAGCAATGCAACACCTCCACCTCTTGCCCCTCCGATTCTATCACATCTGAAGCAATGAAATCCTGGAATATTTAATTGCCAATCGCAACCCTCCTGCAACCATGTTTCACTGATCGCCACAACATCATACTTCCAGATGTCAATCCAGGCTCTAAGCTCATCCACCTTTCTTACAATGCACCTAGCATTAAAATATACACATTTAAGGGACCCATCATTTCTTATTCTCAGTTTATTTCTTTTCACTTCTTTCTCTCCTACATATTGGGTCTGAGTGTTTCCCTTTTCTGCCTCCTGCCTCACACACTGCCTATTAGCTATCTGTGTTTGAGTCCCTCCCCCCAACCGTACTAGTTTAAAGTCTCCGCAGTTATTTTAGCAAATCTCCCCGCCAGGATATTGGTTCCCCTCAGGTTCAGATGCAACCCGTCCTTTTTGTACAGGTCATACTTCCCCCAGAAGAGGTCCCAATGATCCAGAAACTTGAATCCCTGCTCCCTGCACCAGTCCCTCAGCCACGTATTTATCCTCCACCTCACTCCATTCCTATTCTCACTATCGCGTGGCACAGGCAGTAAGCCTGAGATTATCACTTTGGAAGTCCTTTTTTTTCACTCTCTTCCTAGCCCCCTAAATTCTCCTTTCAGGACCTCTTCCCTTATCCTACCTATATTGTTGGTACCTATATGTACCACGACCTCTGGCTCCTCTCCCTCCCTTTTCAGGATATCTTGGACACGTTCAGATACATCCCGGACACTGGCACCAGGGAGGCAAACTACCATCCGGGTCTCCCGACTGCGTCCACAGAATCGCCTATCTGACCCCCTCACTATAGAGTCCCCTATCACTATCGCTCTCTTCTTCCTTTCCCTACCCTTCTGAGCAACAGGGCTGGACTCCGTGCCAGAGGCTCGGGCGCCGTCGCTGCCCCCAGGTAGGCTGTACTCCCCAACAGTACCTAAACAGGAGTATTTATTGCCAAGGGGTACATCCACTGGGGTACTCTCTAGTCCCTGCCTCTGCTCCTTGCCCCCCCCCTAACCGTGACCCACTTGTCTACCTCCCGTGGTCTTGGAGTGACCACCTCTCTATAACTCCTCTCTATAACCTCCTCACTCTCCCTGACCAGACGGAGGTCATCAATCTGCCGCTCCAGGTTCCTAATACGGTCCCTTAGGAGCCCCATCTCGTCGCACCTGGCGCAGATGTGGATGTCTGGAAGACTATCAGACTCCCAGATTCCCCACATCCGACACCCAGAACAATAAACTGCCCTGGCACTCATACTCCCCAAACAAAGCCCCGTGCTCGGTTACTAAACCTACCGCCCGGCCGATACTCCACCCGCTCCAACCGCCCACCCAAAAGAACTGAGTGATCTCCTGGGAGAGGCGAAAAACCGGATAAAAAACCCAGGCCAATTTGGGGAAAAAAATCCGGGAAATTCCTCTCCGACCCCAAGCTAGACGATCGAAACTTGTCCGGGAGATCACACAGGTCTTACTCCTTACTATCTCCACACAATACTTCCCAAGCAACACAGCTTGGTGCTGCTGCTGATTGCTGCTGCTACTGCTGCTGATTGCTGCTACGAATTGCTGCTCTCGAATTCACGTAAACTGGAGGAACGCCAATCCAAATTCTCCAGATAGTCTGCCTGGTCCGTGGAATTACCCGATCGCTTTGTGTCATTTATTTGTAAAGCAGCATCTGCAGTTCCTCGTGTGCTCCTGTTGATCAACGTCAGGCTGGGCTGCGAGTGGGGGTGTCTGGCTCACTGTGCTGCTCTCCGGGGCTGGAGGGGTTAACAGCCTCTTGCTGGTGTGTAATCAGTGGCAGATTGCCAGAGGCCCTTCACCCTGAACACTCGCAGCAAAACAACGTTATTCAGCACAGAATCAATTCCCCGCGCACTGCAGGGCGTTTCGTTGACAGTTGCAGTTCTGTGCGGTTTCGCAGCTTCCTGAAGGCGGAAGCGGTTTTGAACCAAGAAGTTCTCGGAATTAAAAATGGCTTCGAAACACCAGATCCAGAGTTTAACTGAAGACGCGACTTGTCCGATTTGCTTGGATTTCTTCAGCGATCCGGTTATACTGGAGTGCGGGCACAACTTCTGCCGCTCCTGTATCACACAGAGTTGGGACAGGGAGGGGAGAAACTCCTGCCCGGAATGTAGAGAGGATATTGCAGGCCGCGCCCTCAAAGGAAATCGGGCCTTGGCGAGTATCACTGAGAAAGCTCGAGCACTGAGTCTGAACACGGGAGGGAAGGAAAGTAAACTTCACTGCGAGGAACATCAGGAAGAACTGAAGCTGTTTTGTGAAACCGACAAGAAACTGGTCTGTCTGATCTGCCGAGACGCGCGGGAACACAAGTCTCACAGTTTCATGCCGATTAAAGAAGCTGTTGAAAGATACAAGGTAAAAGCAAACAGAATTTGATCAGATGATGAATTTTCAATTCTGCCTTTTGCAGACCGCGCTCCCTCGGCGACTGTTCGGTTCACCCATCCTCCCACCCAAACCAGCCCTTCCCCAGGTACTTGCCCCAGCCACCGCTGGAGATGAAACACCTGTCCCTGTACCTTCTCCCTCATGTCCATGTAGGGACTCCAGCAGTCCTTCCAGGTGAGACAGCCGCGGCTCTCTGCTGATACGCTCCACGACCCGATGAGTTCTCCAGCAGTTTGTGTCTTTTTGTAAACTTCCATGTGCAGTTTCGTGTCTGCAGTTCATTTGTTCCGTCTGGTCTAATTCTTTCACTGACTGAATCTGAATCTCAATCCCAGGAGCTGATTAAAACTTCCTTGGAGATTCTCACAAAAAATAAATCAGCGGTGGAGGAAATGGAGCAGCAACAGAAAGAGAAGATTTCTGGAGTCCGGGTAAGGTTTCCAGTTTCCCTTCTCTGATCTTGTGCTATTGTCTTAGATTCCAGGCTCGATAATATTGACCTTCACCTTTCATTTGACAGGAACAGTCACAGAACCTGTTGACCTACATCACATCGGTATTTGCTGAACTGCGCCAGATTCTCAATGAGAAAGAGCGGCTCTTTCTCAAGGATCTCCGGGAAGAGGAGGAGAGCATTCTAAATCCAATGGAGAATAATCTACGAGCGATTCAAGAGGAGATAAACTCTATTCAAGAGAAACTCTTAAAGCTGCAGGAGCGGATGAACCAAACGGACAGTTTGATATTTCTGAAGGTAGGGAGTCACAAATTTAATTTGATTCTCTGACAAAATAGTGGGTCACAGTTTGCGATAAATTTCCCAATAATTCAGGGCTGATTGAAACAAACCAGTCGGTAGGGAAGACGAACACCTCATATTTTGAACAGACTACAACCCAACGACATCTACCTTGTATTTTCCCGTTACAGGTAAACCTTATCCCCTTCAGCTCTCCCTGTTCCTTCAACTGTTCCCCACAGGAATTTCTTTTCATCCCCAGTCCCCGTCACCACGTTGGTTCCCCTTCTCCAACCGTTGATCCCCCAACCCTTCCTACTGGGAACCCAGCACATTCTCTCCTGTTGATTTCCACACCATCACTTCCATTGCATTCCCCATTTATCTTCCTGACCAGATTCCAATTCGGTAGCAAGTTTTCTCCCCTTCGCCATCAGCCGCATGGATGTCCATCAGTCTGTCATATGTCCCTCCTCACATAAATTCACCTATCCCTTGCCATTTATTGCCCCAGTTCCTTCCCCTCCCATCCCTTTACCAGCTCTCTCCCATCTATTCCAGAAGATTGAAAGAGGCTCCTGACTACATGCGTCATCTGTACATTTCCCTCCTCAGATGCTGGCTGGCCTGATTATGATTCCACTCTATGCAGCACCTTGTGTCTCCAAATAAATGATTTATTTGTTCTGGGGCCATATTACTGCCTCGCTCACATTAGCGCACCCCAATCAATCGCAGGACGAGCTGCATCTTTAACGGGAAGACACGTTGTACTTATCACATTGAGCCAGTCATATTTTCCACGTTGTTCAAGCCTGGTCTTCTCTTAGTCCATCAGTCCAGTATTAAATATACACTTTACATGTAATTAATACATAATACTGCACTGATGGGGCGCCGCTCCAGCATTAAGTGCTGGGATCTGTCGGAGAATTGTAACAATTTGGCTGATATTCCTGCTGTCACGATGTGGACGATCAGTGTAAATTAATTGATCTTTCTGATGTTTTATATTTCAGGAGGAAACTCGTCAGAAGAGGAGGTGAGACTCTCTGCACTGTTTTTGGTAATTAACTCAGAAATCGTAAATGCGGGTCTTTTAACCGGGTGTGTAATTCATGCAGGATAAGTGATGAAGGCTACACGCTGTCAGTAGCAGACGGTGCCCTGGACATTGGAAAGTTCCATCACCCATTTTTGTTGAACACGGTGATCAGCGAGCTGTCCGATCGCATTAAGAGAGGTAAAAACATTTTTTTAAACCGTTAGTGTTCTTTAAGTATTAATTACATGTAAAGTGTATATTTACTACTGGACTGGGCAGCTCCCTGAACACACCCACAGTACAAACAACAGATGGGCTGTTGGATGAACGTTGTTACTACAGTGACATGTCTGGTGAAAGTAAATCAGTGAATGGTGTTCTCTAACTGGTCCTGCTTGTGCCAGCAAAGCTCATGAGGCAGGTTCCTCAATTTCGAGATTTTGCTCACAGACCAAGCAGTCGCGTGTTTCCCGTAGTATGCTGGCATCTAAATGATGTTCAGCGTGTTGTCCCTGCTGTTGGATGTTGGTGGAGTTGCGCGCATAATCAAGGACGAGTCTTTCCCTCATCTCCCCTCTCCCATCAAGCAAGAGGTACAGAAGTGTGAAAACGCACACATCCAGATTCAGGGACAGTTTCTTCCTAGCTGTTATCAGGGAACTGAATCATCCTACCACAACCAGAGAGCAGTGCTGAACTACTATCTTCCACGTTGGTGATCCTCGGACTATCCTTGATCGCACCTTGCTGGCTTTACATTGCACTAAACATTATTCCCACATCATGTATCTGTAAACGTATTGATTGTAATCATGTATTGTCTTTCTACTGACTGGTTAGCACTCAACAAACTATTTTCGCTGTACCTTGGTAAACTGTAACTCCTCTTCCGACACCTCCAATCCCACGCGGTCCCCTCCTTTCCTCGCTACTCCAGTCCGCTTCATCCTACCCGCCTAACACGGCTCCTTATCACAATCACAATAAAACTTTATTAGCCAAGTATGTTTTGCAACATACGAGGAACTTCATTTGCCATACAGTCATAACAGTAAAAAGCAACAGGACACACAAAATACATTTTAACGTAAACATCCACCACAGTGACCCCTCCACATTCCTCACTGTGATGGAAGGTGAAAAACAGTTCAACCCCTCCCTGCTTTGTCCTCCAGCGGTCGGGGGCTCGAACCTTCTGTGACCAGATGTGTCCATGGTCCCAGATCCCACATTTTAAGGCAGAGATAGCTGGATTCTGGGTTAGTACAGGTGTCAGTGGTTATAGGGAGAAGGCAGGAGAAAGGGGTTAGGAGCGAGAGATAGATCAGCCACGATTGAATGGTGGAGTAGACTTGATGGGCCGAATGGCCTCATTCGAATATTTTCATTTATGACATTATGACGTTATGACTGTCCAAATTCACATGATAACCCAGCCCTTCAGACCTGATGAAGTTGTTGTAAACCCTTTTGCACCCACTCCAATTGCCTAACAAACCCACCCTTCCCTTTGTCTCACCCTCCACTCATAAAACACAGGAGCAGGTCATCTGGCCCCTCGTGTCCGCCCCCTTTCACTGTGATCATGACGACCCCACCACGCACCTCTACCTCCTCTTTATCAACTCAAATTACCACTCACCTCTATATCCTTCTGCTCCGATTTCCCACTGAATAACCCGCTTCGTTCCTCCATCCCCACCGCAATCTCCCAATCCTCCTCACTCTCCGCACTCGTCCTCCCCGTCCTCCCTCCCTCACCTCACGAAATTCCCCTCTCCATCCCCGGATAAAAACTCCGGTAGAGATGTCTGTTGTCCACCCGATGTGGTTGTGCGTGAAACCCCGGGCAGGGTTTCAGTTGTCCGCCCGCCTGTGTCTGAGGCCGAGCGGCCTCTCCCCCGGGGCCGCGCTGCCCGAGTCTCCCCCCGACCCCCGGGGACTCTCTGATTCTCTGCTTCTCCCCCCAGTCTCCGTCACCCTGGATGTGGAAACAGCGCATGCGCAGCTCGAGGTGTCTGAGGATCGGAAGAGGGTGAGACGGACCGGGACCCGGAGGAGTCTCCCTGACACCGGGAAGAGGTTTACAACCAGTCCGTGTGTGCTGGGATCGGAGGGATTCACATCGGGGAGACATTACTGGGAGGTGGAGGTGGCGGGGAGTTGGCGCTGGAGTCTGGGAGTCGCCGCAGAGTCTGTGGAGAGGAAGGGACTGGACACACTGACCCCGGAGAATGGAGTCTGGAGGATCAGGCGGTGGGATGACGAGTTTGTTGCATTCACCTCCTCTCCATCCCGTCTCCCCGCCCGTCCCATCCCCGGGAGGGTGGGAGTTTATCTCAGTTACGAGTCCGGGACAGTTTCATTTTACGACGCGGACACCAAGTCCCATCTCCACACCTTCACTGGGAATAAATTCACGGAGAAACTTTATCCTTTCTTCGAGACATGGAAGGTAGACCAGTGGCTGAGAATCTGCTCCGGTTCCGCACCGGGTGTGTAAAAGGGTCGTGTCCCGGGACCGGCGTCAGGAGCGGGGCTCAGGGGCTGTGGGGCAGAAACCCGGTGGACAACAGGTCGGCGCTGAACGACTCTCATTTAATCCCCAAATTCCGCGTCGTAAAAAACCCCAGTGAGCGCGGAAATAAAACCAGGGGGAATGTAAATGTGGGAAGAGAGAAATAAACAGCAAGTGGAATCAGAGGTGTCGATCCGTTCATTTTAACGCGTTAACCGCGTCCGGCAACGGAACAGAAATTACTTTTGTGAAAATATTTTTTAAATGTAATGGGATTGGACCCTTACCGTCAAAAGTCGTTACGGTATTATTAACTCCGTTCAATGACTAGTTCAATGTAATAGATACAGTTCATGTTACTTCAGTGATTTGGAAAATGTACACAGCCATTGACACACACGACAAGCTAATTGAAAGATCGCGTTTATTTGAATGATGTGCATTGTTGCTTCCAATACTGTAATTGAAATAAACTCAAAATTACTTGGACTGTACAGATTGCTTTTGAATTCTTTTGAAATCTACTGAACGGGGAGACAGCAGTTTAGTTTGCTTTTGTTTAGATTGGAGATACAGCGCGGAAACAGGTCCCTCGGCCCACCGAGTCCGCACCGACCAGCGATCCCCGCACATTAACACTACCCTACACACTCTCTCTCTCTCCCCCTCTCTCTCTCTCTCCCCCTCTCTCTCCCCCCCCCCTCTCTCTCTCCCCCTCTCTCTCTCCCCCCCTCTCTCTCTCTCTCTTTCTCTCTCGTATTTGATCCATTCCACCATCGAGGGTAGGGGCGGATATTCAGTTCACGGTGTGGTTCCCCTCGACCACCCGGCCATCAGCCTCTGTCTTGCACGCCTTGATCAACTGGTCATGATTATTGGGGATGTAGAGCTCAAAGCAGTTCTGTGCGGTAGAGAGAGAGAGGGAGCGAGAGGGAGTGGGAAAGAGAGAGAGAGGGAGAGATTGAATGTTGACGCATTTTTGAGTTGTACAGGGCCCTGATGAGACCACACCTGGAGTACTGTGTGCAGTTTTGGTCTAGTTTGAGGAAGGACGTCCTTGCTATTGAGGCAGTGCAGCGTAGGTTCACCAGGTTAATCCCCGGGATGGCGGGACTGTCGTACGAGGAAAGATTGGAAAGGCTGGACTTGTATTCACTGGAGTTTAGCAGGATGAGAGGGGATCTTATAGAGACGAGTAAAATTATAAAAGGACTGGACAAGCTAGATCCATGAAACATGTTCCCAATGTTGGGCGAGCCCAGAACCAGGGGCCACACAGTCTAAGAATAAAGGGGAGGCCGTTTAAAGCTGAGGTGAGGAGGAACGTTTGCAGTTGTAAATGTGTGGGATTCTCTGCCAGAGGGCAGTGGAATCCGATTCACTGGATGGGTTTAAGAGAGAGTTAGATAGAGCTCTAGGGGCCAGTGGAATCAAGGGATATGGGGAGAAGGAAGGCACGGGTTATTGATTGTCAATGATCAGCCGCGATCACAATGAATGGCGGTGCGTACAGGCTCGAAGGGCCGAGTGGCCTCCTCCTGCACCTGTTGTCTGTTTCTGTCTTAAGATAGACGCAACAGAACTGGAGTAACTCAGCGAGTCAGGCCACAGAGAGAGATGGAGAGAGGGGGAGAGAGAGAGAGAGGGGGGAGAGAAAAAGATGGGAGGAGAGAGGGGGAGAGAGGGGATAAGAGAGAGAGAGAGATTGAGGGGGAGAAAGAGATGGGGAGAGATAGAGGGAGTGGGAGAGAGGGAGAGAGAGAGAGGGGTTAGAGAGAGGGAATGGGAGGCGGCAGAGAGAGGGAGAGAAAGAGATAGAGAATGAGAGGGAGTGGGTGAGAGAGGGAGAGGGGGTAGAGAGAGGGGGAGAAAGAGGAAAAGAGAGACAGAGGGAGAGGGGGAGAGAGAGAGGGAGTGGGAGAGGGTGGGAGAAAGAGATAGGGAGAGAGAGAGGGGGAGGGGGAGAGAAAGATGGGGCGAGAAATAGATAGAGAGAGACGGAGTGGGGGAGAGTGGGAGGGAGAGCAAGAGAGAGAGGGGAGGGAGGTTGACTGTGTCTGACAGACTGTTCTAGTAGGGACTGGAAGGGTGGAAGGGCCTCCCCCTCACCCCTCCCCCCTTCAAGACTCCTGAGGACTTACAGACTAACCAAGGCCCAGGCTCTGAACTGGGCCTAGTTTTGAGGCTTCAAAGAACGTTAAAACAGGCCTAGGCTTGAACGCGGCCTAGTTTCAAGGCTCCCGAGGACTTGCGGACTAATCGAGGCCCAGTTTCCTAGCTGGTCCTAGTTTTGAGGCTCCAAAGTACTTTAAACAAGGCCTAGGCTTGAACACGGCCTTGTTTTAAAGCTCCCGAGGACTTACGGACTAACCGAGGCCCAGGCTCTTTACCGGGCCAAGTTTTCCAGGCTCCACATGGCCTAGGAACTCCGTGAAGGCCCAAGGGCCAGGCGGCCTTGCTGGAGAATCACCAACAACAGATAAACAGACTGATCCTACAGCTAATTATTCGCTCCACATGCAGGATGTGAAAACAAACCGATAAATAAACTAATAACTCAGCGAGAAATTGTTTCACTCAAACTAACCTTGTCGTACGCTGGTGGAATGTTCACCTTCATAACGAGAGGAGTTGAGTTCAGGAGCAAAGAGGTCCTTCTGCAGTTGTACAGGGCCCTAGTGAGACCGCACCTGGAGTACTGTGTGCAGTTTTGGTTTCCTAATTTGAGGAAGGACGTCCTTGCTATTGAGGCAGTGCAGCGCAGGTTCACCAGTTTAATCCCTGGGATGGCGGGACTGTCATACGATTAAAGATTGGAAAGACTGGGCTTGTATTCACTGGAGTTTAGAAGGATGAGAGGGGGATCTTATAGAGACGTGTAAAATTATAAAAAGGACTGGACAAGCTAGATGCAGGAAACATGTTCCCAATGTTGGATGAGTCCAGAATCAGGGGCCACAGTCTAAGAATAAAGGGGAGGCCATTTAAAACTGAGGTGAGGAGAAACGTTTCCAGTTGTGAATGTGTGGGATTCTCTGCCACAGAGGGCAGTGGAGGCCGATTCACTGGATGGATTTAAGAGAGAGTTAGGATAGAGCTCTAAGGGGCTAGTGGAATCAAGGGATATGGGGAGAAGGCAGGCACGGGTTACTGATTGTGGATGATCAGCCGCGATCACAATGAGTGGCGGTGCATACAGGCTCGAAGGGCCAAATGGCCTCCTCCTGCACCTGTTGTCTGTGTAACACATTCGTAGTGTAGGAAAATACCTGCAGATGCTGGTACAAATCGAAGCTATCACAAAATGCTGGAGTAACTCAGCGGGTCAGGCAGCATCTAGGAGAGAGGGAATGGGTGATGTTTCGGGTCGAGACCTTCAGACTGAACCCTTCAGACCCTTCTTCAGAAGTGTCTCGACCAGAAAAGTCACCCATTTCCTCTTTCCACAGATGCTGCCCGACCCGCTGAGTTACTCCAGCAATCTGTGAAACGTCACCTATCCATGTTCTCCACAGAGGCTGCCCGACCCGCTGAGTTACTCCGGCACTCTGTGATACCTTCGATATTGTACCAGCATCTGCAGTTATTTTCCTACACAAGGATCATTAATTAATTAATTATTAATTATTAGACGGGCCTGCAGTGCAGCGGATCACCACACGGTGGGAGTGTTGACCACAAAGGGGACGGGCCTGCAGTGCAACGGATCACCACACGGTGGGAGTGATGATCACAGTGGCCGGCCCTCCAGTGCAGCGGATCACCACACGGTGGGAGTGTTGACTACAAAGTGGATGGGCCTGCAGTTCCACACAACATTACTCACACATGTACATGCAGAACTCATTCAGAAGTCTATTAATAGTTATAGAAATCAGACATTTCATTCATTCCCACCCCCGCCAAAACAAAAAACAGTAGAATACATGCAGGTACAGCAGGCAGTGAAGAAAACCAATGGCAATAGACAATAGACAATAGGTGCAGGAGTAGGCCATTCGGCCCTTCGAGCCTGTACGCACCGCCATTCAATGTGATCATGGCTGATCATTCTCAATCAGTATCCCGTTCCTGCTTTCTCCCCATACCCCCTGACTCCGCTATCTTTAAGAGCTCTATCTAGCTCTCTCTTGAATGTATTCAGAACTGGCCTCCACTGCCTTCTGAGGCAGAGAATTCCACAGATTCACAACTCTCTGACTAAAAAAGTTTTTCCTCATCTCTGTTCTAAATGGCCTACCCCTTATTCTTAAACTGAGGCCCCTGGTTCTGAACTCCCCCAACATTGGGAACATGTTTCCTGCCTCTAACGTGTCCAACCCCTTAATAATCTTATACGTTTCGATAAGATCCCCTCTCATCCTTCTAAATTCCAGTGTATACAAACCTAGTCGCTCCAGTCTTTCAACATATGACAGTCCCGCCATTCCGGGAATTAACCTAGTAAACCTATGCTGCACGCCCTCAATAGCAAGAATATCCTTCCTCAAATTTGGAGATCAAAACTGCCCACAGTACTCCAGGTGCGGTCTCACTAGGGCCCTGTACAACTGCAGAAGAACCTCTTTGCTCCTATACTCAACGCCTCTTGTAATGAAGGCCAACATTCCATTGGCTTTCTTCACTGCCTGCTGTACCTGCAAGCTTCCTTTCAGTGACTGATGCACTAAGGACACCCAGATCACGTTGTATGTCCCCTTTTCCTAACTTGACACCATTCAGATAATAATCTGCCTTCCTATTCGTACCACCAAAGTGGATAACCTCACACTTATCTACATTAAACTGCATCTGCCATGCATCCGCCCACTCACACAACCTGTCCAAGTCACCCTGCAACCTCATAGCATCTTCCTCACAGTTCACACTGCCACCTAGCTTTGTATCATCGGCAAATTTGCTAATGGTACTTTTAATCCCTTCATCCAAGTCATTGATGTATATTGTAAATAGCTGCGGTCCCAACACCGAGCCTTGCGGTACCCCACTAGTTACTGCCTGTCATTATGAAAGGGACCCATTTATCCCCACTCTTTGCTTTCTGTCTGTCAACCAACTTTCTATCCATGTCAGTACCCTACCTCCAATACCATGTGCTCTAATTTTACCTATGTGGGACCTTGTCGAAGGCTTTCAGAAAGTCGAGGTACACCACATCCACCGGCTCTCCCCTGTCAACTTTCCTAGTTACATCCTCAAAAAATTCCAGTAGATTAGTCAAGCACGATTTCCCCTTCGTAAATCCATGCTGACTCGGAACGATCCTATTACTGCGATCCAAATGCTCCGCAATTTCGACTTTTATAATTGACCCCAGCATCTTTCCCACCACTGATGTCAGACTAACTGGTCTATAATTTCCCGTTTTCTCTCTCCCTCCTTTCTTGAAAAGTGGGACTACATTAGCTGCCCTCCAATCCACAGGAACTGACCCGAAATCTATAGAATATTGGAAAATAATCACTATTGCGTCCACAATTTCTAGAGCCACCTCCTTTAGCACCCTGGGATGCAGACCATCAGGCGCTGGGGATTTATCAGCCTTGAGTCCCATCAGTTTACCCAAAACTTTTTCCTGCCTAATGTGGATTTCCTCCAGTTCCTCTGTCACCCTAGGTTCTCTGGCCACTAAAACATCTGGGAGATTGTTTGTATCCTCCTTAGTGAAGACAGATCCAAAGTACCGGTTCAACTCGTCTGCCATTTCCTTGTTCCCCATAATAAATTTCCCTGCTTCTGTCTTCAAGGGACCCACATTTGCCTTGACTATTTTTTTCCTCTTCACATACCTAAAAAAGCTTTTACTATCCTCCTTTATATTATTGGCTAGTTTACCCTCGTACCTCATCTTTTCTCCCCGTATTGCCTTTTTAGTTATCTTCTGTTGCTCTTTAAAAGAGTCCCAATCCTCTGGCTTCCCACTCGTCTTTGCTATGTTATACTTTTTCCCTTTTATTTTTATGCTGTCCTTGACTTCCCTTGTCAGCCACGGGTGCCTCTTACTCCCCTTAGAATCTTTCCTCCTCTTTGGGACAAATTGATCCTGCAACTTCTGCATTATTCCCAGGAATACCTGCCATTGCTGTTCCACAGTCTTCCCTGCTAGGGCCTCCTTCCAGTCAATTTTGGCCAGCTCCTGCCTCAGTAATCTTATACTGTAATACTGACACCTCCGATTTCCCCTTCTCCCTCTCAATTTGTAGAGTAAAACTTATCATATTGTGGCCACTGCCTCCTAATGGATCATTTACCTCAAGTCCCCTTATCAGGTCAGGTTCATTACATAACACTAAATCCAGAATTGCCTTCTCCCTGGTAGGCTCCAGTACAAGCTGTTCTAAGAATCCATCTCGGAGGCACTCCACAAACTCTCTTTCCTGGGGTCCATTACCAACCTGATTTTCCCAGTCTACCTGCATGTTGAAATCTCCCATGACAACCGTAGCATTACATTTGCGACATGCCAATTTTAGCTCCTGATTCAACTTGCACCCTATGTCGAGGCTACTGTTTGGGGGCCTGTAGATGACTCCCATCAGGGTCTTTTTACCCTTACAATTCCTCATCTCTATCCATACTGATTCTACATCTCCTGATTCTATGTCACTCCTTGCAAGGGAGTGAATATCATTCCTTACCAACAGACCGACCCCAACCCCTCTGCCCACCTGTCTGTCTTTTCTATACGTTGTGTACCCCTGAATATTCAGTTCCCAGCCCTGGTCCTCTTGTAGCCATGTCTCAGTGATTCCCACAACATCATACTTGCCCATGACTAACAGCCTCAAGCTCATCCACTTTATTTTTATACTTTGCGCATTTAAATACAACACTTTAACTTCGGTATTAACCTCCCCTCTCACACCGGTCACAATTGGCCCTGACCTTACTCTCTTATCCCTTCTAGAACTTCCCTTCCCATTCATTCGAGAGTCCTTTACATTTTCTCCTGTATTCGCTTCCCCTTTAACTCCATCTTCATATTCCCAATTTGTCTACCCCTCCCCCCCCCCACTACTTACTTTCCGCCTGCCCGCCCTGTTAACCCCTCCAGCCCCGGAGAGCAGCACAGTGAGCCAGACCCCCCACTCGCAGCCCAGCCTGACGTTGATCACCAGGGGCCCACGAGGAACCGCAGAAGCAGCTTTACAGAAAATTGACACAAAGCGATGGGGCAACTCCACGGGCCAAGCAGCATCTCTGGGGAATTTGGGTAGACGAAGTTTCAGGTCAAGACCCTCTACAGAATGATTGTAGAAGGAGGTGTTGTGTGTTTGATAGGTCACCGGATTCTGACAACAGAGTTTTATGTACCAAGGTATTTTATTACACTACCAAATAATGCACACAGAGCCATGTATCCGCGTACACACTGGCGTACCCTGAGTACACAGCAAGGTGCGCCGCCGTGTAGTGACCTGTTGTCGATCTCCTGGCACCGTTTCCGACACGGTCCGAGGCCGGGTTTCTCTGCTGCTCTGGGAGGGCGCCCGACACGGTTCTTTATGGTTCCTCGTCCATTCAGACCGTGCCATACCCCCTCCCCTACGGCAATCGTCAGCCCGTTAGGCGCACCGTTTCTGCACTACTCGCGGCAGGGGGGCGCAGGTGGTCCGCCCAGCTATTGCAGTGTTTTGCTCAGCAAACCCAGGCATAACCTGAATTGTCCCTAGCGTGTAGGATAGAACTAGTGTATTGCTGGTCGGTGGGGACACGGTGGGCTGATGGGCCTGTGTCCACTCTCAAACTGTAAACTATACACTAGACATAAAAAGACACAAGGACACAAAGTGCTGGAGTAACTCAGCGGGTCAGGCACCAACTCAGGAGATCATGGACATCTATGATCTCCACAGATGCTGCCTGTCCCGTTGTTACTCCACCATTTTGTGTCCTTGTGTCATTTTATGTCCTTTTCTGTATCAACCAGTTTCTGCAGTTCCTTCTTCCTACATAAAAAGACAAAAGTTGCAATTGCAAGAGGGCAGAGGTGAACATTATCTTCTTGTACAGGAAACAAAACAGCAGATGCTGGTTTAACTGATGCCAGGGGAGGGGGCGGGAGACTGAAGAAGTGTATCGCCCCGAAACGTCACCCATTCCTTCTCTACAGAGATGCTGCCTGACCCGCTGAGTTACTCCAGCATTTTATGTCTACCATTATCTTCTTGTTTCACACTTTCTGTCATTTCAACTCTGGTCTTTATCCAACTGTCTGCCTATCAAATTCCGCCCTCACCTTTATCCACCTATCACTCTCCAGGTTTTGCCCTGCCCCTCCTCTCTTCCAGCTTCACAACAGCTCAACAGTTCGACAGTTCAACAGAGCTTTATTTGTCATTCGGTACCAAGGTACCGAACGAAACTACATAGCAGTCACACAAAAAAGAAAAAGAACACAAGACACATGACCCCAACACAAACATCCAACACAGTGACTCCAAACACCCCCTCACTGTGATGGAGGCAACAAAACTTCCACTCTCTTCCCCACGCCCACGGACAGACAGCTCGTCCCCGACCGACCCGCAAAGTCTCAGCAAGGGGATGGAAGTCCCCCCCCCCACTCCTTTCAGTCTGAAGATGGGTCCCGAGCCGAAACGTCACCTCGCCATATTCTCCACAGATGCTGCCTGACCCGCTGAGTTACTCCAGCACTCTGTGAAACGTCACCTGTCCATGTTATCCACAGATGCTGCCTGACCCGCTGAGTTACTCCAGCACTCTGTGCGTCTTTTTCCTTTTATAAAACCAGTATCCACGGATCCTTGTGTCTGCTGTTTGAAGAGATCTCTGTACCGTGACGCGGAGACGCGGAGAGAACTCAAACACCGGTTATTTTTTAAAGACTTTATTAATCGTTAAGTTAAAGGTGAAGAGTTACAAACGTGAGCGGAGCCACAGCGGGTGATGTGCGCGCCAGCGGGTCGCAGACTGGAGCCTGCGATGTTGTAATGAGGTGTTGCATTTTGTGACGCCGAACAAGGGCAGGACCCACACAGTGAACGGTAGTCCTCTGGGGAGTGTTGTAGAGCAGAGGGATCTAGGAGTTCAGGGGCATGGTTCCTTGAAGGTCGAGTCGCAGGTAGATAAGGCGGTCAGAAAGGCTTTTGGCACATTGGCCTTCATCAGTCAGTGTATTGAGGATGGAAGTTGGGAGGTCATGTTGCAGTTTGGAGATTAAATCGGAGCCGTTCAGCGCCGACCTGTTGTCATATCATATATATACAGCCGGAAACAGGCCTTTTCGGCCCTCCAAGTCCGTGCAGCCCAGTGATCCCCGTACATTAACACTATCCTACACCCACTAGGGACAATTTTTACATTTACCCAGCCAATTAACCTACATACCTGTACGTCTTTGGAGTGTGGGAGGAAACCGAAGATCTCGGAGAAAACCCACGCAGGTCACGGGGAGAACGTACAAACTCCTTACAGTGCAGCACCCGTAGTCAGGATCGAACCTGCGTCTCCGGCGCTGCATTCGCTGTAAAGCAGCAACTCTACCGCTGCGCTACCGTGAAATCCACTGGGTTTCTGCCCCACAGCCCCTGAGCCCCGCTCCTGACGCCGGTCCCGGGACCCGACCCTTTTACACACCCGGAGCGGAACCGGGCCAGATTCTCAGCCACTGGTCTTCATCCAAAGTCCGGAATAAAGGATAAAGTTTCTCCGTGAATTTATTCCCAGTGAAGGTGTGGAGATTGGACTTGGTGCCCGCGTCGTAAAATGAAACTGTCCCGGACTCGTAACTGAGATAAACTCCCACCCTCCCGGGGATGGGACGGGCGGGGAGACGGGATGGAGGGGAGGTGAATGCATCAAACTCGTCATCCCGCCGCCTGATGCTCCAGACTCCAGTCTCCGGGGACAGTGTGTCCCGTCCCTCCCTCTCCACAGACTCTGCGGCGACTCCCAGACACCAGCCCTCACTCCCCGCCACCTCCACCTCCCAGTAATGTCTCCCCGATGTGAATCCCTCCGATCCCAGCACACACGCACAGTCTCTAAACCTCTTCCCGGTGTCAGGGAGACTCCTCCAGGTCCGGGTCCATCTCACCCTCTTCCGATCCTCAGACACCTCGAGCCGCGGATGCGCTGTTTCCACATCCAGGGTGACGGAGACTGAGCCTTCCCGAAGCCTCCCGATTCATTCCTTGTGTCTGGTGAAGGGAAATAGACCAGATTCTCAAGTCGGGGTCCTAACCTGTGCTTCTCATGCCCAGGGCAGCGTTCACCGAGATTTGTGGAGCTTTGGAGATCCGCTCATCAAACACTCTTCTCCTCAGACGGCCAAACTTTGTGCAGGCGCGCAGTAGGAGCTGGTGGATTTCACCATCGATGTCTGCTTTCGTCTGGGAAGAGGGGCGCCGGCCAAAGGACCCGAGGGTTTCCATCATGACGACCATTTTAAAGAAATGGGACAAATGCACCTGCGGCGCCAACAGAGGTGGTTCCCCTGCAGGGCAAGTGGTTCACGGGTCCCCCTCAACCACCACCTCCCTGTCACTGAAAACCTGCCACTGTTGAAGGTGCAGGAATTGCAGTCGCCAATTTGTAGAGAGGGCAACTCAAAAATACAGTTCAAAAGATTAAGGGGTGGTACCGGTAGAGTTGCTGCCTCACAGCGCCAGAGATCTGGGTTCCATCACGACTACGGGTGCTGTCTGTACAGAGTTTGTACGTTCTCCCCGTGATCTGAGTGTTCTGTGGTTTCCTCTCACACTCCAAAGAGGTATAGGTTTGTAGGTCAATTGGCTTGGTATAAGTGCAAATTGTCCCTAGTGTGTGTAGGGTAGTGTTAATGTGCGGGGATCGTTGGGCGGTGCGGACTCGGTGGGCCGAGGGGCCTGTTTCCGCGCTGTATCTCCAATCTCCAATCTAAACGAAAGCAAACAGAACTGCTGTCTCCCCGTTCAGTAGATTTCAAAAGAATTCAAAAGCAATCTGTACAGTCCAAGTAATTTTGAGTTTATTTCAATTACAGTATTGGAAGCAACAATGCACATCATTCAAATAAACGCGATCTTTCAATTAGCTTGTCGTGTGTGTCAATGGTTGGGTACATTTTCCAAATCACTGAAGTAACATGAACTCTATCGATTACATTGAACTAGTCATTGAACGGAGTTAATAATACCGTAACGACTTTTGACGAGAAGGGTCCAATCCCATTACATTTAAAAAATATTTTCACAAAAGTAATTTCTGTTCCGTTGCCGGACGCGGTTAGCGCGTTAAAATGAACGGATCGACAGCTCTGGTTCCACTTGCTATTTATTTCACTCTTCCCACATTTACATTCACCCTGGTTTTATTTCCGCGCTCACTGGGGTTTTTACGACGCGGAATTTGGGGATTAAATGGGAGCCGTTCAGCGCCGACCTGTTGTCCACTGGGTTTCTGCCCCACAGCCCCTGAGCCCCGCTCCTGACACCGGTCCCGGGACCCGACCCTTTTACACACCCGGAGCGGAACCGGAGCAGATTCTCAGCCACTTGTTTTCATTCCAATGAGGCCAGAGGAAAGGATAAAGTTTCTCCGTGAATTTATTCCCAGTGAAAGTGTGGAGGTGGGAGTTGGTGTCCGCGTCGTAAAATGAAACTGTCCCGGACTCGTAACTGAGATAAACTCCCACCCTCCCGGGGATGGGACGGGCGGGGAGACGGGATGGAGGGGAGGTGACTGCAACAAACCAGTCACCCCCTCGCTCGATCCTCCAGACTCCAGTCTCCGGGGTCAGTGTGACCTCTCTCTTCCTCTCCACAGACTCTGCGGCGACTCCCAGACCCCAGTACTCACTCCCCGCCACCTCCACCTCCCAGTAATGTCTCCCCGATGTGAATCCCTCCGATCCCAGCACACACGGCCAGTCTGTAAACCTCTTCCCGGTGTCAGGGCGACGCCTCCGGGTCCGGGTCCGTCTCACCCACTTCCGATCCTCAGACACCTCGAGCCACGGACCCGCTGTTTCCACATCCAGGGTGACGGAGACTGGGGAGAGAAGCAGAGAATCAGAGAGTCCCCGGGGGTCGGGGGGAGACTCGGGCAGCGCGGCCCCGGGACCGGGGGAGAGGCCGCTCGGCCTGAGGCACAGGCGGGCGGACAACTGAAACCCTGCCCGGGGTTTCACCCGACCACATCGGGTGGGCAACAGACATCTCTCCCGGTGATTTATCCGGGGATGGAGAGGGGAATTTCGTGAGGTGGAAGAGAGTGGACGGGGAGGACGAGTGCGGAGAGTGAGGAGGATTGCGAGATTGCGGTGGGGATGGGGGAATGGAGTGGGTTATTCAGATATGGAGGCAGATCGGAGCAGGAGGGTATTGAAGTGACGGTAATTTGAGGTTGTTCAAGAGGAGGTAGAGGTGCGTGGTGGGGTCGTCATGATCACAGTGAAAGGGGGTAGACACGAGGGGCCAGATGACCTGCTCCTGTGTTTTTTGAGTGGAGGGTGAGACAAAGGGAAGGGTGGGTTTGTTAGTCAATTGGAATGCGTGCAAAAGGGTTTACAACAACTTCATCAGGTATGTAGGGCTGGGTTATTAGGTGAATTTGGACAGTCATCAGGATATAATGTCATAAATGAAAGTATTAGAATGAGGCCATTTGGCCCATTAAGTCTACTCCACCATTCAATCGTGGCTGATTTATCTCTCGCTCCTAACCCCTTTCTCCTGCCTTCTCCCCGCAACCTCTGACACATGTACTAATCAAGAATCCAGCTATCTCTGTCATAAAAATATCTACTGACTTAGCCTCTACATCCATCTGTGGCAATCAATTCCACAAATCCACCACCCTCTGATTAAAAGCATTCCCCCTCATCTCCTTCCTAAAACAACACCCTTTAATTCTGACGCTATGACCTCTAGTCCTAGATTCTCTCACTAATGGAAACATCCTCTCCACGTCCATTCTATCCAAGCCTTTCACTGTTCTGTATTTTTCGATGAGGACCGCCCTCATTCTTCTAAACACCAGCGAGTACAGGCCCAATGTTCACAAACCCTCGTCATAGGTTAATCTACTCATTCCTGGAACAGACTATTCAGATTGGGACATTTCTTCTTGGGAGTCTGTCAGAGTGACATTATAGATGTGTATAAGATGCACAGATAAGGTGATTAGCCACAATACTTTACCCAAGGTCGGAGAGTCTAAACCTCGAGCGCATCAGTTTAAGGTGAGAGTGGAAACAATAAAAAGGACCTGAGGAGCAGGTGTTTCATTCAGTGGGTAGTGTAGATGTGCAACGATCTGACAGAGGAAGTGGTCGAGGCAGGTACAATTACAACAGTTCACAGAGAATTGGGTAGATACGTGGATAAGAAAGACTTGGAAGGATATGAGCCAGACTCAGGCAAGTGGGGCTAGCTTGGTTGGGCAATGTGGTTGGCATGGTCGAGTCGAGTCAAAGGGCCTGTTGCTGTGCTACAAAGCTCTCTGACTCTGTGATGCTTCCCAGCAGATGAGTTTGGTAGGAGATCAAACCTTCGACTTCCCTTCACTCCAAAATAACATTCATCTTTGCAGCTTAGTATTACTTAAAAATAGACGCAATCAAAGGTAGACACAAAATGCTGGAGTAACTCAGTGGGACAGGCAGCATCTCTGGAGAGAAGGAATGGTTGACGTTTCGGATTCAAAACCTTCTTCAGACTGAAGGGCCTCGACCCGAAACGTCACCCATTCCTTCTCTACAGAGATGATACATGTCCCGCTAAGTCTCTCCCGCATTTTGTGTCTACTTTTGATTTAAACCTGCAACTGCAGTTCTTTCGTACACATATTACTTCAAGATGTCAGGAACAAGAACAATGGAAAAGGTATTAGCTTTACCTTGCTTGAATTGATCAGATGTTTCTTTAAATACTGTGTTGAATGAAACAGGGCAATGAAACTTTTTAATCGGCAAGGCATCATCTACCACCGACAGTGGTTTGGCTTCATCACGAACCCTGCGAATATTTAACAGCTGGTTATCAACTGAGCATTAGAAATGTTTTGAGCTATTCCACCAAAACTTACAATGTTTCCGTCAAGAGCATGTCCTACCTTCGCTTACGACCAGCTTCCTCCTGAAAGAAATAAAATACAAATCTCAATTGACTGAGATGGACCGTCCTCATCCCGACAGTGGGAATTTCTCCACATTTCTCCAACCCTCACATCATTCCCATTTCCCAACTCTTATCACCGCTGCCATGCAGATAGAAAGCGGACATTACCGTCAAGACGTAGAACGATGGGGAAAAGCACAAGGACTTTTCATGAGAATGATCCCATGACTGAGAGGATGGAGCTCAATGCAAAGACTGGGCAGGTCGTGTGATTTTATCTGGAGAAGATGTCAAGAATGATGAGATAGGATTTAAGTTTATCGGTGGATTTAAATGGGTGAGGATGAAATAATATCTCTAATCGATGGGAGAGCAAAAATCAAAGCTGAAATGTAACGTGGTCTTCAACAAATACCGAAAGGAATGCAGTCATGAAAACATGGACCTCACTTGCATTGGAGGGACTGAAGACAACAGCAGAGATTCCATTAAGGGCGAGCAGGATAAACACGCGAGCACTCCTCGAATTCCGGGTGTGGTGAGTAGATGGGAGGGTTGTTGAGTGGAGCTGAAATCTTGGCTGGATAGGATGGGCCGAATGGCCTGTCTATTATGCTTGGTTGGAGAATCCCAGAGATTTACTGCCCTCTGTCCATTCGTGGCCCTTGGGATCAGATATAGGATCACCCGTCATAGTTCTGAACTCCACAGAACACAAACACCTCTCTACATTCCGGCCAGGCAGTCCTGAGATCCCATAGATTATGCAGGAGGCCAATTAGTTTGGGAACAACAACAGCTGGAACAGATGAAACATTTACCCAGTTCTGAATTACTGGTAAATGCAGCATTTATTTCTGAAATATCCCCCTCCATTTTGTAACTGCACTTTCACCGCCAGACTGTAGTGTAACCCCTCACCGTCAGAAACACCACACTGTCCTTTTGATCCATCTGTTGCTGCAACTTTAAGAGTTCCTCCTGAATAGATTTTAAATTCTCTTCGATCTTTCCAAGATTTTTCTTCATTCTATTTAAAATCCTCTTCTCTTCCTCCTGGATATCTGCCAGTACGCTCTGCTGTTTCTCAGTGAGAATCTGGTGCAGTTCAGCAAACTGGGATGTGAGCTTGGACTGATGGTTGTGTGACTGTTCCTGTGAAATGAAAAATGAAGATCAATATTTCGTGTCACTGATTGTGTTTCCTCGCTACCTTGACTGTGACATTTGGCCTGTGCAATTTTATTTGCTTTGCAATTCAATTCCTTGTCTAAATGCTTCTGAAATGTCGAGTAGGTAATCTTATAACCCACGAATCCTCTACCCCCAATACAATTCACTGCTGCCTATTCCTTTTCATGTGCCCTTTAATTCCCATTCATCCGTCGACCACCCACTATCCCAGAGATATTTTTACTGTCGCCGATTGACCATTGAACCAGCATGTATTGGGGACGCGGAAGGAATACGACGCGGTCACAGGGACAATGCGTGAACCACACGGGCAGCGCCCGAGGTCAGGATCGAACCCGCTCACCAGAACTAGGAGACAGCAGCTCTACTTGTGTCACTGCGCTGCCCTGTTATTACACGCGTCACAGGGATCAAACCTGCACAAGATCAGGAAATCGAAACTTAAAAACCTCACCAGAACTCCAGAAATCTTCTCTTTCTGTTGCTGCTCCATTTGCTGGATCCCTGATTTCTTTTTCGTGAGAGACTGGATGGAAGATTTCACCTGATCCTGATATTGTGTTTGGGAATCAGAAATTTAAATTGTTGAACAATAAAGAAGGAATTAAAATGATGTGATTAAAATCGGTTTGCTTTTACCTTGTAGTTTTCAACGGCTTCTTTAATCGGCATGAAGCTGTGAGACTTGTGTTCCCGCCCAGCTGCACAAACCACACAGATCAGCTTCTTGTCAGTTTCACAAAACAGCTTCAGTTCTTCCTGATGTTCCTCGCAGTGAAGTTTACTTTCCTTCTCTGTCCGATTTAGGCTCAGTGCTCGAAATTTCTCAGCCAAGGCCGGATTCACCCTGGGGGTGCGGTCTGCCAACACCTTTCTACATTCCGGGCAGGAGTTTCTCCCCTCCTTGTCCCAACTCTGTGTGATACAGGAGCGGCAGAAGTTGTGCCCGCACTCCAGTGTAACCGGATCGGCGAAGAAATCCAGGCAAATGGGACAAATCGCTTCTTCAGTTAAACTCTGGATCTGCTGTTTCGAAGCCATTTTTAATTCCGAGAACTTCTTGGTTCAAAACGCTTCCGCCTTCAGGGAGCTGCGAAACGGCACAGAACTGCAACTGTCAACGACACGCCCTGTAGTGCGCGGGGAATTGATTCTGTGCTGAATAACGTTGTTTTGCTGCGAGTGTTCAGGGTGAAGGGCCTCTGGTAATCTGCCACTGATTACACACCAGCAAGAGGCTGTTAACCCCTCCAGCCCTGGAGAGCAGCACAGTGAGCCAGACCCCCCCCCCCACTCGCAGCCCAGCCTGACGTTGATCAACAGGGGCACACGAGGAACTGCAGATGCTGCTTTACAAATAAATGACACAAAGCGATGGGGTAACTCAACGGACCAGGCAGACTATCTGGATAATTTGGATTGGCGTTCCTCCAGTTTACGAGAATTCGAGAGCAGCAATTCGTAGCAGCAATCAGCAGCAGCAATCAGCAGCAGCACCAAGCTGTGATGCTTGGGAAGTATTGTGTGGGGATTGTGTGGGGATAGTAAGGAGTAAGACCTGTGTGATGTCCCGGACAAGTTTCGATCGCCTAACTTGGGGTCGGAGGGGAATTTCCTGGATTTTTTCCCCCAAATTGGCCTGGGTTTTTAATCCGGTTTTTCGCCTCTCCCAGGAGATCACTCAGTTCTTTTGGGTGGGCGGTTGGAGCGGTTGGAGCAGCGGCCGGGCGGTAGGTTTAGAAACCGAGCACGGGGCTTTGTTTGGGGAGTATGAGTGCCAGGGCAGTTTATTGTTCTGGGTGTCGGATGTGGGGAATCTGGGAGTCTGATAGTCTTCCAGACATCTACATATGCGCCAGGTGCGATGAGATGGGGCTCCTAAGGGACCGTATTAGGAACCTGGAGCGGCAGATTGATGACCTCCGTCTGGTCAGGGAGAGTGAGGAGGTTATAGAGAGGAGTTATAGAGAGGTGGTCACTCGAAGACCACGGGAGGTAGACAAGTGGGTCACGGTTAGGGGGGGCAAGGAGCAGAGGCAGGGACTAGAGAGTACCCCAGTGGATGTACCCCTTGGCAATAAATACTCCTGTTTAGGTACTGTTGGGGAGTATAGCCTACCTGGGGGCAGCGACGGCGCCCGGGCCTCTGGCACGGAGTCCGGCCCTGTTGCTCAGAAGGGTAGGGAAAGGAAGAAGTGAGCGATAGTGATAGGGGACTCTATAGTGAGGGGGTCAGATAGGCGATTCTGTGGACGCAGTCAGTAGACCCGGATGGTAGTTTGCCTCCCTAGTGCCAGGGTCCGGGATGTATCTGAACGTGTCCAAGATATCCTGAAAAGGGAGGGAGAGGAGCCAGAGGTCGTGGTACATATAGGTACCAACAATATAGGTAGGATAAGGGAAGAGGACCTGAAAGGAGAATTTAGGGGGCTAGGAAGAGAGTTTATAAAAAAGTACTTCCAAAGTGATAATCTCAGGCTTACTGCCTGTGCCATGCGATAGTGAGAATAGGAATGGAGTGAGGTGGAGGATAAATACGTGGCTGAGGGACTGGTGCAGGGAGCAGGGATTCAAGTTTCTGGATCATTGGGACCTCTTCTGGGGGAAGTATGACCTGTACAAAAAGGACGAGTTGCATCTGAACCTGAGGGGAACCAATATCCTGGCGGGGAGATTTGCTAAGGTAATTGCGGAGACTTTAAACTAGTACGGTTGGGGGGAGGGACTCAAACACAGATAGCTAATAGGCGGTGTGTGAGGCAGGAGGCAGAAAAGGGAAACACTCAGACCCAATATGTAGGAGAGAAAGAAGGGAAAAGAAATAAACTGAGAATAAGAAATGATGGGTCCCTTAAATGTGTATATTATAATGCTAGGAGCAGTGTAAGAAAGGTGGATGAGCTTAGAGCCTGGATTGAAATTTGGAAGTATGATGTTGTGGCGATCAGTGAAACATGGTTGCAGGAGGGTTGCGATTGGCAATTAAATATTCCAGGATTTCATTGTTTCAGATGTGATACAATCGGAGGGGCAAGAGGTGGGGGTGTTGCATTGCTTGTCAGGGAGGATATCACAGCAGTGCTTTGGCAGGATAAACTAGAAGGCTCGATTAGGGAGGCTGTTTGGGTGGAACTCAGAAATGAGAAAGGCTTAGCAACACTTATTGGGGTGTATTATAGACCGCCAAATGGGGAACGAGAATTGGAAGAGCAAATATGTAAGGAGATAGCAGATATTAGTAGTAAGCACAGAGTAGTGATTGTGGGTGATTTCAATTTTCCGTACATAGACTGGGAATCACATTCTGTTAAAGGGCTGGATGGTTTGGAGTTTGTAAAATGTGTGCAGGATAGTTTTTTGCAGCAATACGTAGAGGTACCTACCAGAGAAGGGGCAGTGTTGGACCTCCTGTTGGGAAATGAGACGGGTCAGGTGACGGTGGTATGTGTTGAGGAGCAGTTTGGGTCTAGTGATCACAATGCCATTAGTTTTAATATAATTATGGAGAAGGTCAAATCTGGACCAAGGGTTGAGATTTTGGATTGGAGAAAGGCTAATTTTGAGGAGATGAGAAAGGATTTAAAAGGAGTGAAATGGGACATTTTGTTTTATGAAAAGGATATAATAGAGAAATGGAGGATATTTAAAGGTGACGTTTTGAGAGTACAGAGTCTTTATGTCCCTGTTCGGTGGAAAGGAAAGAATAATAATTTGAAAGAGCCGTGGTTTTCCAGGGAAATTGGACACTTGGTTCGGAAAAAGAGGGAGCTATACAATAAATATAAGCGGCAGGGAGTAAATTAGGTTCTTGAGGAATATAAAGAATGTAAAAGGAATCTTAAGAAGGAAATTAGAAAAGCGAAAAAAAGATATGAGGTTGCTTTGGCAAGTAATGTAAAAGTAAACCCCAAGGGGTTCTACAGATATGTCAATAGCAAAAGGATAGCGAGGGATAAAATTGGTCCATTAGAGAGTCCGAGTGGACAGCTATGTACTGAGCCGGAAGAAATGGGGGAGAAATTAAACAATTAATTTTCTTCGGTATTCACCGAGGAGAAGGATATTGAATTATGTGAGGTAAGCGAAACAAGTAGAGTAGTGATGGAAATTATGAGGATCAAAGAAGAGGAGGTACGGACACTTTTGAAAAATATAAAAATGGATAAGTCTCCAGGTCCTGATAGGATATTCCCTATGACATTGAGGGAAGTTAGTGCAGACATAGCAGGGGCTATGACGGAAATATTTCAAATATCATTAGAAACGGGGATGGTGCCGGAAGATTGGCGCATTGCGCATATCATATCATATACATACAGCCGGAAACAGGCCTTTTCGGCCCACCAAGTCCGTGCCGCCCAGCGATCCCCGTACATTAACACTATCCTACACCCACTAGGGACAATTTTTACATTTACCCAGCCAATTAACCTACATACCTGTACGTCTTTGGAGTACGCATGTACGCATGTTGTGCCTTTGTTTAAAAAAGGTTCTAAAAGTAAACCTAGCAATTATAGACCTGTTAGTTTGACGTCTGTGGTGGGAAAATTAATGGAAAAGATACTTAGGGACAATATATATAATCACATGGATAAACAAGGCCTGATTAGAAACAGTCAACATGGATTTGTGCCTGAAAGGTCATGTTTGACTAATCTTCTTGAATTTTTTGAAGAGGTTACCAGGGAAATTGATAAGGGCAAGGCTGTGGATGTTGTCTATATGGACTTCAGTAAGGCATTTGACAAGGTTCCACATGGAAGGTTGATTAAGAAGGTTAAATCGTTGGGTATTAATAGTGAGGTTGCAAGATGGATTCAACAATGGCTGAATGGGAGATACCAGAGGGTAATGGTTGACAACTGTATGTCAGGTTGGAGGCCAGTGTCTAGTGGAGTACCCCAAGGATCTGTGTTGGGTCCACTGTTGTTTGTCATTTACATTAATGATCTGGATGATGGTGTGGCAAATTGGATTAGTAAGTATGCAGATGATACTAAGATAGGTGGTGTAGTTAATAATGAAGTAGATTTTCAAAGTCTACAGAGAGACTTGGGCCTTTTGGAAGGGTGGGCTGAAAGATGGCAGATGGAGTTTAATGCTGATAAGTGTGAGGTGCTGCATTTTGGTAGGACAAATCAAAATAGGACGTACAGGGTAAATGGTAGGGAATTGAGGAATGCAGTGGAACAGAGGGATCTGGGAATAACTGCATTGTTCCCTGAAGGTGGAATCTCATGTGGATAGGGTGGTGAAGAAGGCGTTTGGTATGCTTGCCTTTATAAATCAGAGCATCGAATATAGAAGTTGGGATGTAATGTTAAAATTGTACAGGCCGAATCTGGAGTATGGTGTGCAGTTCTGGTCGCCAAATTATAGGAAGGATGTCGACAAAATGGAGAGGGTACAGAGGAGATTTACTAGAATGTTGCCTGGGTTTCAGCACTTGGGCTACAGAGAGAGGTTGAACAGGTTGGGTCTTTATTCTTTGGAGCGTAGAAGGTTGAGGGGGGACTTGATAGAGGTTTTTAAATTTTTAAGAGGGACGGACAGAGTTGACGTGGGTATGCTTTTCCCTTTGAGAGTGGGGAAGATTCCAACAAGGGGACATAGCTTCAGAATTGAGGGACAAAAGTTTAGGGGTAACATGAGGGGTAACTTCTTTACTCAGAGGGTGGTGGCTGTATGGAATGGGCTTCCGGTGGAAGTGGTGGAGGCAGGCTCGATTTTATTATTTAAGAGTAAATTGGATAGGTATATGGATGGGAGGGGATTAGAGGGTTATGGTCTGAGAGCAGGTAGATGAGACTAGGTCAGGGAGAGTGGTCGGCGTGGACTGGTAGGGCCGAACGTGCCTGTTTCCGTGCTGTAGTTGTTATATGGTTATTATATGGTTATATGGTTATATATGGTAATTACGGGCGAGCACGGGTAAATGGTCAATTAGGGGAGGGCACCACAAATGAGGATTTGCGGGTGCGCCGTTATTGAAGTGTGGCGGGTAGATAAACAACAACAAATATGAAATTAGCGGAGGGAAACTGTAAATGTGGAAATAGGGGAGTGCTCCCGCAAATGGGAAATCAGGAGAAGGCAAACCTACGTAGAATTAGGGGAGGGCCCTGTCTGTTTCCATGAATGTTCCTACTTCTCTCTGTGAGTATTCACGTCTCTATCTCTCTGTGTTTTCCCGTCTCTGTCTGCTGGTGTTTCCTACCTCTATGTGGGCTCCTGATGGTCTCCATCAAAGAGCTCCCATGGTGTGTGAGAAGAAACACACAGGTACATACGCCCATCCACCCTTGTAAATGAGAATACAATGACCAAACTGGAACTAGGAACATTACTCAGCATTGACCAGTTCCACTGTGTCCCTTCAGTGCATTCTATGTGTTCCCACGTCCAGGCTCGCCTCGTCCATCCTGTAGGGATTGTTTCCTGTCGTCCTGTCCCTCGGCCACATTTCAGGGAAATCTGACCACGGAGCTGTGCGTCAGCTCCCTGCCAACACGAAACAACAAATGAAGCAGGAGGATCCGATGCAGAGATTTGTAAAAAGCTAGACAACGGACACGGATGACATCTGACGCGACTGCTTTAAGTCAGTAGACTGGTCCATGGTCACGGATTCTGCAGCTAACCTGAATGAGTGCGCCTCTGCCGTGACTGACTTCATCAACAAAGTGAGTGGAAGACTGTGTGCGGCCGAAGTCAATCCGAGTGTTCCCCAACCGGGAACCATGGATGGACATTCACAGGTGATGGCCTGGTCCGATGCAGAGAAGTTAAACGATCCCAAGCGGTGCAAGAAGCCACGCTGTGGTGTCCGAAAAGCCATCAAGGATGCCAAGGGGCAATACCGGTTCAAACTTGCGTCCCAGTGTAATCTCTGGGTCACACAGAGAATGTGGCAAGGTCTGATTAAAATAACTGGATGCAAAGTAAGTTCAGGCAACTTCATTGGTAATAGTGAGACCCAATACGATAAACGAATGCTTCTCTCCCTCGTTCTCTCCCTTTTTCTCTCTCTCTCTCCCTCTCACTCTTTCCCCCTCTATCTCCCTCTCACTT
>NC_135971.1:7007678-7052880 GCF_053455715.1 Rhinoraja longicauda | reverse complement strand
TCTGCCTTAAAAATATCCAATAGACAACAGGTGCAGGAGGAGGCCATTCGGCCCTTCGAGCCAGCACCGCCATTCAATGTGATCATGGCTGATCATTCTCAATCAGTACCCCGTTCCTGCCTTCTCCCCATACCCCCTGACTCCGCTATCCTTAAGAGCTCTATCCAGCTCTCTCTTGAATTCAGAGAATTGGCCTCCACTGCCTTCTGAGACAGAGAATTCCACAGATTCACAACTCTCTGACTGAAAAAGTTTTTCCTCATCTCAGTTCTAAATGGCCTACCCCTTATTCTTAAACTGTGGCCCCTTGTTCTGGACTCCCCCAACATTGGGAACATGTTTCCTGCCTTTAACGTGTCCAACCCCTTAATAATCTTACACGTTTCAATAAGATCTCCTCTCATCCTTCTAAATTCCAGTGTATACAAGCCTAGTCGCTCCAGTCTTTCAACACATGATAGTCCCACCATTCCGGGAATTAACCTAGTAAACCTACGCTGCATGCCCTCAATAGCAAGAATATCCTTCCTCAAATTTGGAGACCAGATCCACTGACTTGTGGCCTCCACAGCCGTCTGTGGCAAAGAATCCCACAGATTCACCACCCTCTGACTAAAGAAATTCCTCCTCATCTCCTTCCTGAAGGAACGTCCTTTAATTCTGAGGCTGTGCCCTCTGGTCCTAGACTCTTCCACTAGTGGAAACACCCACTCCACATCCACCCTATCTGGGTCTTTCACTATTCGGTAGGTTTCAATGAGGTCCCCCCTCATTCTTCTAAACTCCAGCAAGTACAGCGAAAATTGCTGACAATATTCCAAATGGGGCCTGACCAGTGCCTTGTAGAGCCTCAGCATAACACCCCCTGTTTTTGTACACAAGCACTCTTGAAATAACTGAGTTTGCTTTCTTTATTACTGACACTCTTCCCTCCAAACCTTGTAGGTTAATTGGCTTCTGTAAAATTAGAGATTGTCCCTTGTGTGTGTGAAGGGTAGCGTTAGTGCGGCCTGATCGCTGGTCGCTGCGTACCCGGTGGGCCGAAGGGTGTTTCTGCGCCGTATCAATAAGCTAAATGAGATTTTCACTGATGAATGTAGACACAAAATGCTGTGCTAACTCAGCGGGTCAGGCAGCATCTGTGGAGAGAAGGAATAGGTGACGTTTCACAGAGTGCTGGAGTAACTCAGCGGGTCAGGCAGCATCTCTGGAGAGAAGGAATGGGTGACGTTTCGGGTTCTTCAGAGAAGGATCTCGACCCGAAAAATCACCCATTCCTTCTCTCCACAGATAGAAACATAAAAACATAGAAAATAGGTGCAGGAGTAGGCCATTCGGCCCTTCGAGCCTGCACCGCCATTCAATATGATCATGGCTGATCATCCAGCTCAGTAACCTGTACCTGCCTTCTCTCCATACCCCCTGATACCTTTAGCCACAAGGGCCACATCTAACTCCCTCTTAAATATAGCCAATGAACTGGCCTCAACTACCTTCTGTGGCAGAGAATTCCACAGACTCACCACTCTCTGTGTGAAGAAATGTTTTCTCATCTCGGTCCTAAAAGACTTCCCCCTTATCTTTTAGCTGTGACCCCTTATTCTGGACTTCCCCAACATCGGGAACAATCTTCCCGCATCTAGCCTGTCCAACCCCTTAAGAATTTTATATGTTTCAATAAGATCCCCCCTCAGTCTTCTAAATTCCAGCGAGTATAAGCCTAGTCTATCCAGTCTTTCTTCATATGAAAGTCCTGCCATCCCAGGGATCAATCTGGTGAACCTTCTCTGTACTCCCTCTAAGGCTAGAATGTCTTTCCTCAGATTAGGAGACCAAAACTGAACACAATACTCCAGGTGCGGTCTCACCAAGGCCCTGTACAACTGCAGCAGAACCTCCCTGCTCCTATACTCAAATCCTCTTGCTATGAATGCTAACATACCATTCGCTTTCTTCACTACCTGCTGCACCTGCACGCTTGCTTTCAATGACTGGTGCACCATGACACCCAGGTCACGTTGCATCTCCCCTTTTCCTAATTGGCCACCATTCAGGTAATACTCTGCTTTCCTGTTCTTGCCGCCAAAGTGGATAACCTCACATTTATCCACATTATATTGCATCTGCCATGCAATTGCCCACTCTCCTAATCTTTCCAAGTCACTCTGCAGCCTCCTAGCATCCTCCTCGCAGCTAACACTGCCACCCAGCTTCGTGTCATCTGCAAACTTAGAGATATTGCATTCAATTCCCTCGTCCAAATCATTAATATATATTGTAAATAACTGGGGTCCCAGCACTGAGCCTTGCGGTACCCCACTAGTCACTGCCTGCCATTCCGAAAAGGACCCGTTTATTCCTACTCTGCTTCCTGTCTGCCAACCAATTCTCTATCCACCTCAACACTGAACCCCCAATACAGTGTGCTTTAAGTTTGTAGGACACCAATCTCCTATGTGGGACCTTGTCGAAGGCCTTCTGAAAGTCCAGATATAACACATCGACTGGTTCTCCCTTATCCACTCTACTAGTTACATCCTCGAAAAATTCTATAAGATTCGTCAGGCATGATTTGCCTTTCATAAATCCATGCTGACTTTGTCCGATGATTTCACCACTTTCCAAATGTGATGCTATCACATCTTTAATAACTGACTCTAGCATTTTCCCCACTACCGATGTTAGGCTAACTGGTCTATAATTCCCCATTTTCTCTCTCGCCTCCTTTTTAAAAGTGGGGTTACATTAGCTACCCTCCAATCCTCAGGAACTACTCCAGAATTTAAAGAGTTAAAAAAAATTATCACTAATGCATCCACTATTTCTGAGGCTACTTCCTTAAGCACTCTGGGATGCAGCCTATCTGGCCCTGGGGATTTATCGGCCTTTAATCCATTTAATTTACCTAACACCACTTCCCGACTAACCTGGATTACCCTCAGTTCCTCCATCTCGTTAGACCCCCGGTCCCCTGCTATTTCCGGTAGATCGTTTATGTCTTCCCTAGTGAAGACAGAACCAAAGTAGTTGTTCAATTGGTCTGCCATCTCCTTGTTCCCTATGATCAATTCACCTGTTTCCGACTGCAATGGACCTACATTTGTCTTAACCAGTCTTTTTCTCTTCACATATCTATAAAAGCTTTTGCAGTCAGTTTTTATGTTCCCTGCCAGTTTTCTCTCATAATCTATTTTCCCTTTCCTAATTAAGCCCTTTATCCTCCTCTGCTGGACCTGGTTTGTTCTTTTGCCAAACTGGGATGAACAATTGTTGTAGTTCATGTAGATGAGGCCCGACCCGCTGAGTTACCCCAGTACAGTGTTTGACTGACAATTGTCCACTCCCAACTCCGTGGACAGCAGCTCTCGTTCTCTCTCTACCCCCTCCCCCCATATCTCTCTCCCTCCCTCCTTCCCCCCTCTCCCTCCATCTCTCCCCCTCCCCCCCTCTCCCTCCCTCCCCCCATCTACCTCTTCCCCATCTCTCTCTCTCCTCATCTCCCTCTCCCCCATCTCCCTCTCCCCCATCTCTCTCTTTCCTCCCCCCATCTCTCTTTCTCCCCATCTCTCCCTTTCTCCCCCATCTCTCTCTCTCCTCCATCTCTCTCTTTCTCCCCCATCTCTCCCTTTCTCCCCCATCTCTCTCTCTCTCCCCCATCTCTCCTTTCTCCCCCATCTCCCATCTCTCCCCATCTCTCTCTTTCTCCCCCATCCTCACCCTTTCTCCCCCATCTCTCCCGTTCTACCCCATCTCTCCCCCATCTCTCTCTTTCTCCCCATCTCTCTCTCTCTCTCCCCATCTCTCTCTTTCTCCCCCATCTCTTTCCCTCTCTCCCCATCTTTCCCTTTCTCCCCATCTCTTTCCCTCTCCCCTCCCATCTCTCCATCTCTCTCGCCATCTCCCCATCTCTCCCTCCCCATCTCTCTCTCCACATCTCTCCCTCTCTCCCTCCCTCCATCTCTCCCTCCATCTCTCTCTCTCCATCCCTCCTCTCGTCTCCCCCCCCCCCCATCCCTCTCTCTCCCCCCCCCCCCTCCATCTCTCTCTCTCCCCCCCCATCCTCTCACTCTCTCCCCCCCATGTCTCTACCTGCCAGCAGGCACAGCAGATGTAAGGCCGTGCAGAGAGAGCGCCGCATCCCTGGCGGTGTCCCGGTCCCGGTCCCGGTCCCGGTCCCGGCTGGCGACCCACTCCAGGGTGTGAGAAGCGGGACAGAGCAAAGGGGAGACTGACTGACTGAGGGACTGACGCGGCTCCGGCTCCCGCTACCCCCCCCCCCCCCCCCCCCGCGGCTCTCCAGGCCCCGGCCCTCTCCGCATGACGCAGCAGCGCGGCCGCCCAGAGGCGCGCAGGCGCACTTCGCCGAGCCGCCATCACGCAGCGGGTCCGGGCTTGGCCGCGGGGGCGGGGCCAGGAGAGGAGGGCGGGGCCATGGGCGGAAGGCGGGGCCAGGGGGGCCGGGGACTGAAGAACGTGGTTGAGGTTTGTTTGTCCTTTACCCAGAGCGGGCGACGTCTGATCGTCGTTCACGGGGAATTATCAGCCGGGAAACATAGAAACATAGGACAATAGGTGCAGGAGTAGGCCATTCGGCCCTTCGAGCCTGTACGCACCGCCATTCAATATGATCATGGCTGATCATCCAACTCAGTATCCCGTACACTGCCTTCTCTCCATACCCCCTGATCCCTTTAGCCACAAGGGCCACATCTAACTCCCTCTTAAATATAGCCAATGAACTGGCCTCAACTACCTTTTTTTTCTATTGGAACCTAATCAGATTTACAGCTCTTTGGTCAACGTGGGTTGTTTTTAAATGTGCTATACAAATAAAATTGACTTGACTTGACTTGACCTTCTGTGGCAGAGAATTCCACAGACTCACCACTCTCTGTGTGAAAAAAAAACGTTCTCATCTCGGTCTAAAAGACTTCCCCCTTATCCTTAAACTGTGGCCCCTTGTTCTGGACTTCCCCAACATCGGGAACAATCTTCCTGCATCTAGCCTGTCCAACCCCTTAAGAATTTTGTAAGTTTCTATAAGATCCCCCCTCAGTCTTTAAATTCCAGCGAGAACAAGCGTAGTCTATCCAGTCTTTCTTCATATGAAAGTCCTGCCATCCCAGGGATCAATCTGGTGAACCTTCTACCACCTATTATATTGAATTGTGGGCGTGTGTTATTTGTTTAAACAATCATTAACGGCTTGAATGGTCGCTCGCTGGTGGCGACAATAGACAATAGGTGCAGGAGGAGGCCATTCGGCCCTTCCGAGCCTGTACGCACCGCCATTCAATGTGATCATGGCTGATCATCCGCAGTCAGTACCCCGTTCCTGCCTTCTACCCAGACCCCCCCGACAGCACGGACAAAGTGGGAACTGTTCCATGTTCCACAAGGTCTTGTCGTTAAACTTTGGGATCTGGGACCATGGACACATCTGGTCACATCTGCCACAGAGACGGCACAGCAGCAAACCAGTTCCCCGTCACCCAGAAACGGGGTGCTCTGTCACCCCCCGTGTACAGCGGTCCCCGCTCTGCAACACTCCCGGTCCCACAACGCCCCGCTCCTCATCCCTGCGAGAGAGGGAGAGGGGGGAGAGAGAGAGGGGGGGAGAGAGAGAAAGAGGGAAGAGAGAAGGGGGGAGAGAGAAGGGGGGGAGAGAGAAGGGGGGGAGAGAGGGGGGGGAGAGAGAGGGGGAGAGAGGGGTGAGAGAGGCTGAGAGAGAGAAGTCCTGTGTTAGTGACCGGACATCGCGGCCCATCCATCCCGTTCACTGCCGGGGCAGCGTGACCCCACAATGTTAGACGGGAGGAGAGGGGAGGAGGACGGGGGGGGGGGGGGAGGGGCAGGGGAGAAGGGGGGAAGAGTGGTGGCGACCGAGAGAGGGGGAGGGGGGGGGGGGGAGGAGACGGAGAGAGGGGGGAAGGAAAGGAAGGGGGGCGGAAGCGGGAGAGGGGGAGGGGGGACGGGATGGAGAGAGGAGACGGGACGGAGATGGGTGGGAGGGTGGGGCGACGAGGTGAGAGGGGGGGTGGGGCGGTGAGGGGGGGAGGGACGCGGACAGAGGAGGGGAGACGGGGATACTCACGGCACGGTGTGGGGGTTGCTGCAGAGATACGATGCCCCAGACTCTCAGTACGGCTAGGACGAGAAGGATCACGGGCGGGTATTATTCGCCCAACGACACCTGGACCCTGGAGGAGACAGGACCCACACAGCCGTGAACCTAGAGCTTCGTTTAGAGACACAGCGCAGAAACAGGCCCTTCGCTAGGCTTGTATACACTGGAATTTAGAAGGATGAGAGGGGATCTTCATATATCATATCATATCATATCATATATATACAGCCGGAAACAGGCCTTTTCGGGCCCTCAAGTCCGTGCCGCCCAGCGATCCCCCGTACATTAACACTATCCTACACCCACTAGGGACAATTTTTACATTTACCCAGCAATTACCTACATACCTGTACGTCTTTGGAGTGTGGGAGGAAACCGAAGATCTCGGAGAACACCCACGCAGGTCACGGGAGAACGTACAAACTCCTTACAGTGCAGCACCCATAGTCAGGATCGAACCTGAGTGTCTCCGGCGCTGCATTCGCTGTAAAGCAGCAACATCTACCCGCTGCGCTTACCGTGCCAAGAAATGCATTCCAATAAATCCTCTTCCTCAGCACCTCTGCCAATTTGATTCACCCAATCTATATGTAGATTGAAGTCACCCATTATAACTGTTTTACCTTTGTTGCACGCATTTCTAATTTCCTGTTTGATGCCATCCCCAATTCTACTACTACTGTTAGGTGGCTTTGTACATAACTCCCACTAGTGTTTTCTGCCCCTTAGTGTTTCGCAGCTCTACCCATATCGATTCCACATCCTCCAAGCTAATGTCCCTTCCTTTCTATTTCGTTAATCTCCTCTCTAACCAGCAACGCTACCCCACCTCATTTTCCTTTCTGTCTATCCCTCCTGAATATTGAATATCCCTGGATGTTCAACCTCCCAAGCCTTGGTCACCCTTGAGCCATGTCTCCGTAATCCCAACAATATCATATTCATTAATAACTATCTGCACATTCAACTCATCCCCTTATTCGAATTCTCCTTGCATTGAGACACAAAACCTCCAGGCTTGTTTTTACAACACGTCTTACCCCTTATACAATTATGTTGAAAGGTGGCCCTTTCTGATTTTTGCCCTGGATTTGTCTGCCTGCCACTTTTACTTTTCACCTTGCTACCTATTGCTTCTACCCTCATTTTGCACCCCTCTGTCTCTCTGCTCATGCTTCCCATCCCCCTGCCACATTAGTTTAAATCCTCCCCCCGACAGCACTAGCAAACACTCCCCCAAGGACATTGGTTCCATTCCAGCTCAGGTGCAGACGTCCTGTTTGTACTGGTCCCCACCTCTCCCAGAACTGGTTCCAATGTCCTAGACAATTTGAATCCCTCCCCCTTGCACCATTTTTCAAGCCACGTATTCATCTGAAATATCCTCCTATTTCTCTCTGACTAGCACATGGCACTGGTAGTAATCCAGAGATTATTAGCTTTGAGGTCCTACTTTTAAGTTTATCTCCTAGCTCTCTAAATTCACCTTGTAGGACCTCATCCCGTTTTTTACCTATATCGTTGGTGCCAATGTGCACCACGACAACTGGCTGTTCACCCTCCCCCTCCAGAATGTTCTGCAGCCGATCAGAGACATCCCTGACCCTTGCACCTTATCGAGACGTATAAGATTATTAAGGGGTTGGACACGTTCGAGGCAGGAAACATGTTCCCAATGTTGGGGGAGTCCAGAACCAGGGGCCACACAGTTTAAGAATAAGGGGTCGGCCATTTAGAACTGAGATGAGGAAAAACTGTTTCAGTCAGAGAGTTGTGAATCTGTGGAATTCTCTGCCTCAGAAGGCAGTGGAGGGCCAATTCTCTGAATGCATTCAAGAGAGAGCTGGATAGAGCTCTTAAGGATAGCGGAGTCAGGGGGTATGGGGAGAAGGCACACAACCAACAACACACAACAACAAAAAAAAGGAAAAAAGACGAACAGTCTGCTAGCGAGCCGCAGCCGTTAGGCGCCGCCACTTCCTTCACTACTAGCCCCTCTCCGGCCCATCCTCTCCCTACTACCCCTCTCCCATCGGCCCATCCCCTCACTACTACCCCTCCCCCTCGGCCCATTCCTTTGCTACTAGCCCCCCTCCCCCTCGGCCCATCCCTTCACTACTAGCCCCCCTCGGCCCGTCCCCTCACTACTAGCCCCCCCTCGGCCCGTCCCTTCACTACTAACCCCCTCCCCATCAGCCCGTCCGTTCACTATCCCCCCCTCCCCTCGGCCCGTCCTCTCACTCCCAGCCACCCCTCGGTCCGTCCCCTCGCTACTAACCCCCTCCCCCTCGGCCCATCCCCTCACTACTAGCCCCTCTACCTTCGGCCCATCCCTTCACTACTACACTTCCCCTCGGCCCATCCCCTCGCTACTAGCCCCCCCTCGGCCCGTCCCCTCGCTACTAGCCCCCTTCCCCCTCCCACTACTAGCCCCTCTCCCCGTCCCGTCACTACTAGTCCTGTCAGCCCGTCTCCTCACTACTAGCCCCTGCCCTGGAGGGGCGGAGGGGAAGCAAGGCCTCTGCTGCTCGTCCTGTCCCTACTAGGGATCACGTGCCTTCACCTGGGGGTAGCCCAGGCCACTCAGCCCATCCTCTCCCCTGCCGCCCCCGTCCCGGGGAGACCAGGCCGCACGGCTTGTGCTGTCTCCGCCAGCATTGCTACCCCCCCCCCCTCTGGGATCAAGAACCCTTGCCCCTTTGGGAGAGATTCAGCCGTGCCTGGGTCGCCCGTGTGTCTGCAGCACCCATGGGTGGGGGTGGGACTGCGTGGGTGTCTGCAGCAAGTGTGTCAGGGGGCTACAGGGAGAAGGGGGTGAGGAGGGAGAGACAGATCAGCCATGATTGAATGGCGGAGCAGACACGACGGGCCGAATGGCATCATTCTGATGTGTAGGAAGAAACTGCGGATGCTGGTTTACACCGAAGACAGCCACAAAAGGCTGGAGTAACTTAGCGGGACAGGCAGCATCTCTGGAGAAAATGGACAGGTGACTTTTCAGGTCGAGACCCATCTTCAGACCTGCTCCTAGCTATGTCTTATGGTAGGTGCTTTCGAGCTTCTGTATCTTCTGCGCAGGGGAGAGGGGAGGAGAGGGAACGACTGGCACGGTGGCGCAGCGGTAGAGTTGCTGCCTTACAACGCTTGCAGCGCCAGGTTCGATCCCGTCTACGGGCGCTGTCTGTACGGAGTGTGTTCGTTCTCCCCGTGACCTGCGTGGGGTTTTCTCCGAGATCTTCGGATTCCTCACATAATCCAAAGACGTACAGGTATGTGGGTTAATTGATTGTGTAAATTGTCCCTTGTGTGTGTAGGGTGGTGTTAATGTGCGGGGATCGCTGGTCGGTGCGGACTCGGCGGTTCCGAAGGGCCTGTTTCCGCACTGCATCTCTAATCTCTAAAACTCTCGTTTGTTTGTTATTTGTGACTGAACTTCAGTCAAAACGGTACACGATAGCGCGACAATAACTCTCGTTTGTTATCTTGTTTGTGACTGAACTTGAGTCAAAACGGTACACGATAGCGCGACAATTTTAGGCCCACCTTGCTCACCATCAACACTTTAGTGATAATGCAAGTAGTTTTATTGAAATCGGTGTTATATATTTTAAAGTAGGGAATTGAGGAATGCAGTGGAACAGAGGGATCTGGGAATAATTGTGCATTGTTCCCTGAAGGTGGAATCTCATGTGGATAGGGTGGTGAAGAAGGCGTTTGGTATGCTTGCCTTTATAAATCAGAGCATCGAATATAGAAGTTGGGACGTAATGTTAAAATTGTACAAGGCGTTGGTGAGGGCCGAATCTGGAATATGGTGTGCAGTTCTGGTCGCCAAATTATAGGAAGGATGTCAACAAAATAGAGAGATTGAACAGGTTGGGTCTTTATTCTTTGGAGCGCAGAAGGTTAAGGGGGGACTTGATAGAGGTTTTTTAAATTTTAAGGGGGACGGACAGAGTTGACGTGGGTAAGCTTTTCCCTTTGAGAGTGGGGAAGATTCAAACAAGGGGACATAACTTCAGAATTAAGGGACAAAAGTTTAGGGGTAACATGAGGGGTAACTTTTTTACTCAGAGGGTGGTGGCTGTATGGAATGAGCTTCCGGTGGAAGTGGTGGAGGCAGGCTCGATTTTATTATTTAAGAGTAAATTAGATAGGTATATGGATGGGAAGGGATTGGAGGGTTATGGTCTGAGAGCAGGTAGATGGGACTAGGTCGGAGAAAGTGTTCGGCATGGACTAGAAGGGCCAAACTGGCCTGTTTCCGTGCTGTGATTGTTATATGGTTATATGGTTAAAGTTATTCACATTTTAAAGTTTAAATCTAACTCCGAGGGAGGGGGGAGGGAGGGAGGGTGGGATGGGGGTGGAGGGAGGGAGGGGGAGGTGGAGGGGAGAGACGGGGAGGTGGAGGGGAGGAGAGAGTGCTGCACCAATTCAGGAGAGGTTTGGGCCCAACGGGTCCACTTGGTCTAGTCTAAACTAACCTTAAACTAGACTGAGGAGTGAGTGGTCCTGGATGATGTCAGTTGCTTTCCCGAGGCAGCTTGAAGTGTAGATGGAGTCGATGGGGACGGGAGGCTGGGCCTGTGTAATGGACTGGGCTGTGTCCACAACTCTCTGTGCTTTCTTGTGGTCCTCGGCAGAGCTGTAGGGTGACCTCTGGGATTCCCTCCGCATTCTCCCGATCCTGGGAATACCGGGATCAATAGACAATAGACAATAGGTGCAGGAGTAGGCCATTCGGCTCTTTGAGCCAGCACCACCATTCAATGTGATCATGGCTGATCATTCTCAATCAGTACCCCGTTCCTGCCTTCTCCCATACCCCCTGATTCAGCTATCCTTAAGAGCTCTATCTGGCGCTCTCTTGAATGCATTCAGAGAATTGGCCTCCACTGCCTTCTGAGGCAAAGAATTCCACACATTCACAACTCTCTGACTGAAAAGGTTTTTCCTCATCTCCGTTCTAAATGGCCTACCCCTTATTCTTACACTGTGTGTGGCCCCTGCTTCTGGACTCCCCCAACATTGGGAACATGTTTCCTGCCTCTAACGTGTCCAACCCCTTAATAATCATATATGTTTCGATAAGATCCCCTTTCATCCTTCTATATTCCAGTGTATACAAGCCCAGTCGCTCCAGTCTTTCAACATAGGACAGTCCCGCCATTCCAGGAATTAACCTAATAAACCAACGCTGCACGCCCTCAATAGCAAGACTATCCTTTCTCAAATTTGGAGACCTAAACTGCACACAGTACTCCAGGTGCGGGCTCACTAGGGCCCCGTACAACTGCAGAAGGACCTCTTTGCTCCTGCCCAAATGTCAAAGGCAGACCACGCCAGCTTGCCGAGAGACCACAGCGGTGGTTGTACCCGCTCGATAACCTGGCACCGCGGTGGCGCAGCAGGTAGAGTTGCTGCCTCGAAGGGCCGAATGGCCTCCTTCTGCGCCTATTGTCTATTGTCTCACAGCGCCAGAGACCCGGGTTTGATCCTGACTACGGATGCTGCCTGTACGGAATTTGTACTTTCTCCCCGTGACCTGCGTGGGGTTTTCTCAGGGTGACCTGCTCCGGTTTCCCCCCCACACTCCAAAGACGTACAGGTTTGCAGGTTGTGTTGGAAAGAAAACTGCAGATGCTGGTTTAAATCGAAGGTGGACACAAAATGCTGGGGTAACTCAGCGGGTCAGGCAGCATCTCTGGATAATTCCTTCTCTCCGGAGATGCTGCCTGACCTGCTGAGTTACTCCAACCTTTTGTGTCTACCATATTTGAAGGTTTTGGTAAAAATTGTAAATTGTCCCTAGTGTGTGCAGGGTTGTGCACGGGGTGATCGCTGGTCGGCGCGGACTCGGTGGGCCGAAGGGCTTGTGTTTCTGCGCTGTATCTCTGAACTAAACTAAACCGAACATCCACATTCCTGTCACTACTGTGGTAGGTGTCACACCGACCCTGATGATTAGATCATAACCGTCGGCAAGTTCTTAAGCAGCCCAAGGAATCTTTCCAATATTTTTCCAAAAGTGGGCAAGACCAAAACATATGAGTCAGCGAAGCCACCTCAGAATTACATCTATCACAAGTAGGATTTATGTGACCGTAAAAACGTGCTAACTTATAGAAACACAGAAAATAGGTGCAGGAGTAGGCCATTCGGCCCTACGAGCCTACATGGCTGATCATCCAACTCAGTATCCCGTACCTGCCTTCTCTCCATACCCCCTGATCCCTTTAGCCACAAGGGCCACATCTAACTCCCTCTTAAATATAGCCAATGAACTGGCCTCAACTACCTTCTGTGGCAGAGAATTCCACAGATTCACCACTCTCTGTGTGAAAAAAAAAACTTTCTCATCTCGGTCCTAAAAGACTTCCCCCTTATCCTTAAACTGTGACCCCTTGTTCTGGACTTCCCCAACATCGGGAACAATCTTCCTGCATCTAGCCTGTCCAACCCCTTAAGAATTTTGTAAGTTTCTATAAGATCCCCCCTCAATCTTCAAAATTCCAGTGAGTACAAGCCGAGTCTATCGAGTCTTTCTTCATATGAAAGTCCTGCCATCCCAGGAATCAATCTGGCGAACCTTCTCTGTACTCCCTCTATGGCAAGAATGTCTTTCCTCAGATTAGGAGACCAAAACTGTATGCAATACTCCAGGTGTGGTCTCACCAATGCCCTGTACAACTGCAGCAGAACCTCCCTGCTCCTATACTCAAATCCCCTCGCTATGAATGCCAACATACCATTCGCTTTCTTCACTGCCTGCTGCACCTGCATGCCTACTTTCAATGACTGGTGTACCACGATACCCATGTCTCGTTGCATCTCCCCTTCTCCTAATCGGCCATCATTCAGATAATAGTCTGCTTTCCTGTTCTTGCCACCAAAGTGGATAACCTCACATTTATCCACATTATACTGCATCTGCCATACATTTGCCCACTCACCTAACCTATCCAAGTCATGTTGCAGCCTCCTAGCATTCTCCTCACAGCTAACACTGCCCCCCAGCTTCGTGTCATCCGCAAACTTGGAGATGTTGCATTCAATTCCCTCGTCCAAATCATTAATACATATTGTAAATAGCTGGGGTCCCAGCACTGAGCCTTGCGGTACCCCACTAGTCACTGCCTGCCATTCTAAAAAGGACCCGTTTATTCCTACTCTTTGCTTCCTGTCTGCCAGCCAGTTCTCTATCCAATAGACAATAGACGCAGGAGGAGGCCATTCAGCCCTTCGAGCCAGCATCGCCATTCAATGCGATCATGGCTGATCACTCTCAATCAGTACCCCGTTCCTGCCATCTCCCCATACCCCCTCTCTCCGCTATCCTTAAGAGCTCTATCCAGCTCTCTCTTGAAAGCATCCAACGAACTGTCCTCCACTGCCCTCTGAGGCAGAGAATTCCACACTTTCACCACTCTCTGACTGAAAAAGTTCTTCCTCATCTCCGTTCTAAATGGCCTACCCCTTATTCTCAAACTGTGGCCCCTTGTTCTGGACTCCCCCAACATTGGGAACATGTTTCCTGCCTCTAATGTGTCCAATCCCCTAATTATCTTATATGTTTCAATAAGATCCTCATCAATACTGAACCCACAATACCGTGTGCTTTAAGTTTGCATACTAATCTCTTATGTGGGACCTTATCTTTTGACATATGTGCTCTGTGAACTACCTTAAATTGTATCAGAGCGTGTCTTGCACAAATTGAAGAGGTATTGACTAATTGAAGAATCCTCTCCCATTTCTCTATAGGTAAAGAAATTTGAAGTTCTCTTCCCAATCATTCTTAATTTTATCAGATGTGCCTACTTGTAATTTGAAAATCAACTCATAGATAGCCTGATATTAAACCTTTCTGATAAGGATTCAAGTGTAAAACATTTTCTGTAGAAACATAGAAACATAGAAAATAGGTGCAGGAGTAGGCCATTCGGCCCTTCGAGCCTGCACCGCCATTCAATATGATCATGGCTGATCATCCAACTCAGTATCCCGTACCAGCCTTCTCTCCATACCCCCTGATCCCTTTAGCCACAAGGGCCACATCTAACTCCCTCTTAAATATAGCCAATGAACTGGCCTCAACTACCTTGTGTGGCAGAGAATTCCACAGATTCACCACTCTCCGTGTGTAATTTCAGTTTGATGTGATAACGGAAAAGAGGGTAAAGTAGCCTTCAAAAAATGTCTAATTTGCAAATACCTATAAAAATTTGAATTAGGCAAATTATATTTATTGGACAGTTGTTCAAAAGACATAAAACAACCGTCTAAAAACAAATCACAAATAGATACTAATCCCTTCCTCTTCCATAGCAGAAAGGCTTGATCAATACTGGAGGGTTGAAAGAAAAAATAAGATATGATAGGTAGCCCAAGGAATCTGAGTGTGGGTGAGATTCTTCCGATACCATAGCCTTCCTGTGACTGGACCTGTGCCAAATATTTTTCCAGAGTTTCGCTCCTTGTGCAAGACCCTCTCCACGTCTGCCTCTATTATTAAATCCCTCTCCACATAGAGTCGGAGAGTGATACAGCGTGGAAACAGGCCCTTCGGCCCAACGTGCCCACACTGGCCAACATGTCCCAGCTACATGAGTCCCACCTGCCTGCGTTTGGTCCACATCCCTCCAAACCTGTCCTATCCATGTACCTGTCTAACCGTGTCTTAAACGTTGGGATAGTCCCTGTCTCAACTATCTCCTCTGGCAGCTTGTTCCATGCACCCTTTGTGTGAAAGATTTACATGAAATCTTTTCCCCTTCGCCTTAAACCTATGTCCCATCCACATCTGTCCCAGCTCCACATCTGTCCATGATGTTTGTCCGCATCTACCTGCTCCATATCTCCCCGCCATTCCCCCCTCACCACATCTGTGCCGGCACCCCCTCCCCGCATTGCACCTGCCAGTCCCATCGCCACATCTGTCCACATCTGCTCCTCAAGGCCTCCACCTGTCCTCAGCCCTATGTCCACATCATAGGTTTGCATAGAGTGGATGTGGAGAGGATGTTTCCAATATTGGGGGAGTCGAGGACTAGAGGTCACAGCCTCAAAATTAATGGACGTTCTTTTAGGAAGGGGATGAGGAGAAATTTATTTGGACAGAGGTGGTAAATCTGTGGGATTCTTTGCCACAGAAGGCTGTGGAGGCCACAAGTCAGGGGATATTTTTAAGGCAGAGATAGATAGATTCTTGATTCGTACAGGTGTCAGGGTTTATGGGGAGAAGGCAGGAGAATGGGGTTAGGAGGGAGAGAGATCAGCCATGATTGAGAGGCGAAGTGGACTTGATGGGCCGAATGGCCTAATTCTGCTCCTATCACTCATGACCTTGTGACGTCAGCCCTGACCACATCTGAGGCCCATTCCTCCGCACTCCAAAGACGAACAGGTTTGTCGGCTAATTGGCTTTGGTATAATTGTAAATTGTCCCTGCTATGTGTGTGTGGGATAGACAATAGACAATAGGTGCAGGAGGAGGCCATTCGGCCCTTCGATCCATTCAATGTGATCATGGCTGATCATTCTCTATCAGTACCCTGTTCCTGCCTTAATAGTGTTAATGTGCGGGGTTGGTGGTCAGCGCGGACTCGGTGGGCCGAAGGACCTGTTTCCGAGCTGTAATCTCAAACTAAACTAAACTCACAATTAAGTGTCTGTGTGATTTCGACCTGAAAAGTCACCCATTCCTTCTCTCCAGACTCTCTCCCCGGTGTCTACTAGACTGGGGTAAATAAGCTCAGACACACAATTAGTGTGTCGTCTATTTTATATTACAAGGCCAAGAACTGTAACACAAGCACACACACACACACACAGACCCACACACAGAGAGAGAGGGGGGGGAAGAGAGAGAGAGAGAGAGAGAGAGAGAGGGGGGGGGGAAGAGAGAGAGAGAGAGAGAGAGAGAGAGAGAGATTGAGAGATTGAGAGATTGAGAGATTGAGAGATTGAGAGATTGAGAGATTGAGAGAGAGAGAGATTGAGAGATTGAGAGATTGAGAGATAGAGAGAGATAGAGAGAGAGAGATAGAGAGAGAGAGAGATAGAGATAGAGATAGAGAGAGAGAGAGAGAGAGAGAGAGAGAGAGAGAGAGAGAGAGAGAGAGAGAGAGAGAGAGAGAGAGAGAGAGAGAGAGAGAGAGAGAGAGAGAGAGAGAGAGAGAGAGAGAGAGAGAGAGAGAGAGAGAGAGAGAGAGAGAGAGAGAGAGAGAGAGAGAGAGAGAGAGAGAGAGAGAGAGAGAGAAAAGGGGGGGAGAGAGAGCGAGAGGGGGAGAGAGAGGGGGAGAGAGAGATAGGGAGTGTGTAGGGTAGTGTTAATGTGCGGGGATCGCTGGGCGGTGCGGACTCGGTGGGCGAGGGGCCTGTTTCCGCACTCTATCTCCAATCTAAACTAAAGCAAACTAAACTGCTGTCTCCCCGTTCAGTAGATTTCAAAGGAATTCAAAAGCAATCTGTACAGTCCAAGTAATTTTGAGTTTATTTCAATTACAGTATTGGAAGCAACAATGCACATCATTCAAATAAACGCGATCTTTCAATTAGCTTGTCGTGTGTGTCAATGGTTGTGTACATTTTCCAAATCACTGAAGTAACATGAACTGTATCTATTACATTGAACTAGTCATTGAACGGAGTTAATAATACCGTAACGACTTTTGACGAGAAGGGTCCAATCCCATTACATTTAAAAAATATTTTCACAAAAGTAATTTCTGTTCCGTTGCCGGACGCGGTTAGCGCGTTAAAATGAACGGATCGACAGCTCTGATTCCACTTGCTCTTTATTTCTCTCTTCCCACATTTACATTCCCCCTGGTTTTATTTCCGCGGTCACTTGGGGTTTTTTTACGACGCGGAATTTGGGGATTAAATGGGAGCCGTTCAGCGCCGACCTGTTGTCCACCGGGTTTCTGCCCCACAGCCCCTGAGCCCCGCTCCTGACGCCGGTCCCGGGACCCGACCCTTTTACACACCCGGAGCGGAACCGGAGCAGATTCTCAGCCACTGGTCTTTACGCCAATAAGGCCCGAAGAAAGGATAAAGTTTCTCCGTGAATTTATTCCCAGTGAAGGTGTGGAGATGGGACTTGGTGTCCGCGTCGTAAAATGAAACTGTCCCGGACTCGTAACTGAGATAAACTCCCACCCTCCCGGGGATGGGACGGGCGGGGAGACGGGATGGAGGGGAGGTGACTGCATCAAACTCGTCATCCCACCGCCTGATCCTCCAGACTCCAGTCTCCGGGGACAGTGTGACCTTTCCCTTCCTCTCCACAGACTCTGCGGCGACTCCCAGACCCCAGCCATCACTCCCCGCCACCTCCACCTCCCAGTAATGTCTCCCCGATGTGAATCCCTCCGATCCCAGCACACACGCACTGACTGTAAACCTCTTCCCGGTGTTAGGGCGACTCCTCCGGGTCTCGCTCCGTCTCACCCGCTTCCGATCCTCAGACACCTCGAGCCGCGGATGCGCTGTTTCCACATCCAGGGTGACGGAGACTGGGGGGAGAAGCAGAGAATCAGAGAGTCCCCGGGGGTCGGGGGGAGACTCGGGCAGCGCGGCCCCGGGACCGGGGGAGAGGCCGCTCGGCCTCAGGCACAGGCGAGCGGACGGACAACTGAAACCCTGCCCGGGGTTTCACCCACAACCACATCGGGTGGACAACAGACATCTTCCCCGGAGTTTTTAATCCAGGGATGGAGAGTTGAATTTCGTGAGGTGGGGGAGGGTGGACGGGGAGGACGAGTGCGGAGAGTGAGGAGGATTGCGAGATTGCGGTGGTGATGGAGGAACGAAGCGGGCTATTCAGATATGGAGGCAGATCGGAGCAGGTGGATATTGAGGTTATCGGTAATTTGAGGTTGTTAAAGAGGAGGTAGAGGTGCGTGGTGGGGTCGTCATGATCACAGTGAAAGGGGGGCAGACACGAGGGGCCAGATGACCTGCTCCTGTGTTTTTTGAGTGGAGGGTGAGACAAAGGGAAGGGTGGGTTTGTTAGTCAATTGGAGTGGGTGCAAAAGGGTTTACAACAACTTCATCAGGTCTGAAGGCCTGGGTTATCAGGTGAATTTGGACAGTCATAAGGTCATAAATGAAAGTATTCGAATGAGGCCATTCGGCCCATCAAGTCTACTCCACCATTCAATCGTGGCTGATCTATCTCTCGCTCCTAACCCCTTTCTCCTGCCATCTCCCTATAAACTCTGACACCTGTACTAACCCAGAATCCAGCTATCTCTGCCTTAAAATGTGGGATCTGGGACCATGGACACATCTGGTCACAGAAGGTTCGAGCCCCCGACCGTTGGAGGACAAAGAAGGGAGAGATTGAACTGTTTTTCACCTTCCATCACAGTGAGGAATGTGGAGGGGTCACTTTGGTGGATGTTTACGTTAAAATATATTTTGTGCGTCCTGTTGCTTTTTACTGTTATGACTGTATGGCAAATGAAGTTCCTCGAATGTTGCAAAACATACTTGGCTAATAAAGTTTTATTGTGACTGTGATAAGGAGCCGTGTTAGGTGGGTAGGATGAAGCGGACTGGAGTAGCGAGGAAAGGAGGGGACCGCGTGGGATTGGAGGTGTCGGAAGAGGAGTTACAGTTTACCAAGGTACAGAGAAAATATTTTGTTGAGTGCTAACCAGTCAGTAGAAAGACAATACATGATTACAATCAATACTTTTGCAGATACATGATGTGGGAATAATGTTTGGTGTAATGTAATGCCAGCAAGGTGCGATCAAGGATAGTCCGAGGATCACCAACGCGGAAGATAGTAGTTCAGCACTGCTCTCTGGTTGTGGTAGAATGATTCAGTTCCCTGATAACAGCTGGGAAGAAACTGTCCCTGAATCTGGAGGTGGGCGTTTTCACACTTCTGTACCTCTTGCCTGATGGGAGAGGGGAGAAGAGGGAGTGGCCAGGGTGCGACTCGTCCTTGATTATGCTGCTGGCCTTGCCGAGGCAGCGGGAGGTATAAATGGAGTCAATGGCAGGAGTTTCGGGAGAGCAGGGAGGAGAGTCTGGAACGGGAATGACGGACTGCGCTTCCTGCAAATTGGCATCTGGACCGCGCGCAACTCCAACAACATCCAACAGCAGGGACAAAACTCCTTGAGCTGGAGGGAGACTCAGTGGGGATCTGTGGATCTGTTGCCACGGTGTTTCCGCTTCTGATTTCAAACCCCGTGTCTGGAGAGAGCCGGCTGAGCGGAGGAAACGGTGGGGAAAACATTGCAATGAATAACAATAGACACTGGACAATAGGTGCAGGAGTAGGCCATTCGGCCCTTCGAGCCTGCAGCACCATTGAATGTGATCATGGCTGATCATTCTCAATCAGTACCCCGTTCTTGCCTTCTCCCCATACCCCCTGGCTCCGCTATCCTTAAGAGCTCTATCTAGCTCTCTCTTCAATGCATTCAGAGAACTGGCCTCCACTGCCTTCTGAGGCAGAGAATTCCACAGATTTGCAACTCTCTGACTGAAAAAGTTTTCCCTCATCTCCGTTTTAAATGGCCTACCCCTTATTCTTAAACTGAGGCCCCTGGTTCTGGACTCCCCCAACATTGGGAACATGTTTCCCCCCTCTAACGTGTCCAGCCCCTTAATAATCTTATATGTTTCGATAAGATCCCCTCTCATCCTTCTAAATTCCAGTTTAACAACGTTCAGCACATCAATGCCCACTCTGCTCATTCACCCCCCCCCCCCCACCCCTACATCTCCATCGTTTCGAATGCATGTGATCCAATCTCTACTTGTACTCTATCTCCCCCCTGGCTGACCTACAGGGAATCAGGAGGGCTAGAAAGAGCAATGAAGAATCCTTGGCAAGTCGGATGGAAGATAATTCCAAGGTATGTTGTACAGACATTAAAGGCAAGCGATTAACAGTGAAGCGAGGGGGGCCCCTGTTGGATAAAGTAGGTAATTCATGCCTGGAACGAGAGTAAGTTGAATACTCCCATGTCCAATATTAAATATGCCCTTTACATGTAATGAATTAGGGGCTAGTGGAATCAAGGGATATGGGGAGAAGGCAGGCACGGGTTACTGATTGTGGACGATTAGCCATGATCACAACGAATGGCGGTGCTGGCTTGTAAGGCCGAATGGCCTCCTCCTGCACCTATTTTCTATGTTTCTAATACTTACAAGTCACGAACAATTATTGATGTTTTACCTGTTTTGACGGAATCAATCGTTTCTCTCAACACCGTGTTCAACAAAAACGGGTGATCGAACTTTCCAACGGCCAAGCTACGGTCTGCTACTGACAACAACTGGTGATCATCACTTATCCTGCATTAATTACACACCCGGTTATAAGACACGCATCAACGATTTCTGGGTTACTTTCCAAAACAGTGTAGAGAGTCTCACCTCCTCGTCTGACGAGTTTCCTCCTGAAATATAAAACATCAGAAAGATCAATTAATTTACACTGAGCGTCCACATCGTGACAGCAGGAATTTCAGCCAAATTATTACAATTTTCCGACAGATCCCAGCACTTAATACTGGCGCAGCGCCACATCAGTGCAGTATTATGTATTAATTACATGTAAAGCGTATATTTAATACAGGACTGATAGGGCGATTCAACCTCCTCTGGTTCCAGTCGTGAATTACCTCATTTGTCCAACAGGTGTCACCCTCTCTTCACTGTTACCCTCTTACGTTTAATGTCTGTGTTACATGCCTTGGAATTTTCTTCTATCGTATTCGCCAAAGATCCTGCATTGCCCCTTCAAGCGTCCCCTGATTCGTCTTGCACCCTGTGGGTCAGCAAGAGGGGGCCCATATCGTCTACCAACCTTTGTCTCCTCAGACATCATGTTGCCACTTGTGACTAGATGTTCATGTCAGACTAAGAGAGGACTTGGCTTGAACAACATGGAAAATATGACAGGCTCAATGTGATAAGTACAACTACACTTCCCGATAAAGATGCAGCCAGTCCTGCGATTGAATGGGGTGTGAGTGAGGTAGTAATATGGCCCCAGAACATCCTAGCGAGGGAATGTGATCAACCGCAAATAGTTGTGCATTTGGGCACGAACGGCGTCGGGAGGAAGAGGAAGTAGATACTGCAACATGAGTTTAGAGAGTTAGGAAGAAGACTGAGAAGTAGGACGTCGAAGTTGGTTGTCTCTGGACTGCTGCCTGTACTTCGTGCTGGTGAGGGCAGGAACAGAGAGATCAGGGATATGAATGTATGGCTGAGGGGCTGGTGCAGGGAGCAGTGATTTAGATTTCAAGACCACTGGGATCTCTTCTGGGGTAGGGATGACCTATACAAGAGGGACGGGTTGCCCCTTAACAGCAGGGGGACCAACATTCTGGCAGGCAGGTTTGCTAATGCTACACGTGTGGCTTTAAACTAAATAGTTGGGGGGGGGGGGAGGGGTTGGCAAATTGGGAATATGAAGATGGAGTTAAAGGGGAAGCGAATACAGGAGAAATTGCAAAGGACTCTCGAATAAATGGGAAGGGAAGTTCTAGAAGGGATAAGAGGGTAAGGTCAGGCCCAATTGTGACCGGTGTGAGAGGGGAGGTGAATAACGAAATTAAACTGTTGTATTTAAATGCAAAGTATAAAAAATAAAGTGGATGTGCTTGAGGCTCAGTTAGACATTGGCAAGTATGATGTTGTGGAAATCACTGAGACATTAAAGTGTTGTATTTAAATGCGCGAAGTATAAAAAATAAAGTGGATGTGCTTGAGGCTCAGTTAGACATTGGCAAGTATGATGTTGTGGGAAGCACTGAGACATGGCTACAGGAGGACCAGGGCTGGGAACTGAATATTCAGGGGTACACAACTTATAGAAAAGACAGACAGGGGGGCAGAGGGGTTGAGGTCGGTCTGTTGGTAAGGAATGATATTCACTCCCTTGCAATGGGGTGACATAGAATCAGGAGATGTAGAATCAGTATGGATAGAAATGAGGAATTGTAAGGGTAAAAAGACCCTAATGGGAGTTATCTACAGGCCCCCAAACAGTAGCCTCGACATAGGGTGCAAGTTGAATCAGGAGCTAAAATTGGCATGTCGCAAATGTAATGCTACGGTGGTCATGGGAGATTTCAACATGCAGGTCGACTGGGAAAATGAGGTTGGTAATGGACCCCAGGAAAGAGAGTTTTTTGGAGTGCCTCCGAGATGGATTCTTAGAACAGCTTGTACTGGAACCGACCAGGGAGAAGGCAATTCTGGATTTAGTGTTGTGTAATGAACCTGATATGATAAGTGGACTTGAGGTAAAAGAGCCATTAGGAAGCAGTGATCACAATATGATAAGTTTTACTCTACAAATTGAGAGGGAGAAGGGAAAATCGGAAGTGTCAGTATTACAGTATAGCAAAGGGGATTACAGAGGCATGAGGCAGGAGCTGGCCTGAATTGACTGGAAGGAGGCCCTGAAAGCAGGGAAGACGGTGGAACAGCAATGGCAGGTATTCCTGGGAATAATGCAGAAGTTGCAGGATCAATATATCCCAAAGAGGAGGAACGATTCTAAGGGGAGTAAGAGGCACCCGTGGCTGACAAGGGAAGTCAAGGACAGCATAAAAATAAAAGAGAAGAAGTATAACATAGCAAAGAAGAGTGGGAAGCCAAAGGATCGGGACTCTTTTAAAGAGCAGCAGAAGATAACTAAAAAGGCAATACGGGGAGAAAAGATGAGGTACGAGGGCAAACTCGCCAATAATATAAAGAAGGATAGTAAAAGCTTTTTTAGGTATGTGAAGAGGAAAAAATAGTCAAGGCAAATGTGGGTCCCTTGAAGGCAGAAGCAGGGGAACAAGGTAATGGCAGACGAGTTAAACCGGTACTTTGGACCTGTCTTCACTAAGGAAGATACAAACAATCTCGCAGATGTTCTAGTGACCAGAGATCCTTGGGTGACGGAGGAACTGAAGGAAATTCACATTAGGCACGAAATGGTGTGGTGTAGACTGATGGGACTGATGGCTGATAATTCCCCAGGGCCTGATGGTCTGCATCCCAGGGTACTTAAGGAGGTGGCTCTAGAAATTGTGGACGCATTGAGAAGCGTTTGGAGCAGCGTCCGGGCGGTAGGTTTAAAAACCCAGCGCGGGGCTTTGTTCACCCAGAGGCCCAGGAGCGGTTGGAGGCGGTTGGAGCAGCATCCGGGCGGTAGATTTAAAAACCCAGCGCGGGGCTTTGTTCACCCAGAGGCCCAGGAGCGGTTGGAGGCGGTTGGAGATAAAAACGTTCCCTCACACTTCAAAAGAAGTGTTCTGGAGGAAGCCACTGATTGGTGGAAGCGGACTAGAGGAAGCAGCTGATTGGGCGTAACCCCGGGGTTGTAATTCTGCTTTTTGTTCGTACTTTTAGTTAAGGGTCCGGTGAGTTCAGGGTTCAGTGAGTTCAGGGTTCAGTGAGTTCAGGGTTCAGTGAGTTAAGGGTTCAGTGAGTTAAGGATTCAGTGAGTTCAGGGTTCAGTGAGTTCAGGGTTCAGTGAGTTCAGGGTTCAGTGAGTTCAGGGTTCAGTGAGTTAAGGGTTCAGTGAGTTAAGGGTTCAGTGAGTTAAGGGTTCAGTGAGTTAAGGGTTCAGTGCTTTTTAGTAAAGGTAGAGTTTAAAGGATTAAGAGGGATTTGATTTAATTTGGGGGTAAGACATGTCAGGTGAGATTGGCCCCGTGGAGTGCTCATCCTGCAACATGTGGGAAATCAGGAATATTGTCGGTGTCCCTGATGACTACGTGTGCAGGAAGTGTGTCCAGCTGCAGCTCCTGGCAAACTGCATTGAACGGTTGGAGCTGCGGTTGGACTCATTCTGGAGCATTCACGAGGCTGAGAAGGTCGTGAATAGCATATATAGTGAGTTGGCCACACCACAGGTAAAAGATAAGCGGACAGAAAGGAAACGGGTGGCCACTAGCCAGCGTAGCAGTAGGCAGGTAGTGCAGGAGTCCCCTGCGGTCATCTCCCTCCTAAACAGATATGCCATTTTGGATACTGTTGGGGGAGATGGCTCATTAGGGGAAGGCAGCAGCAGCCAAGTTCATGTCACCGTGGGTGGCTCTGCAGCAAAAGAGGGGAGGAAAATGGTGGAAGGGCTATAGTGATAGGGGATTCAATTGTAAGGGGAATAGATAGGCGTTTCTGCGGCCGCAAACGAGACTCCAGGATGGTATGTTGCCTCCCTGGTGCAAGGGTCAGGGATATCTCTGAGCGGCTGCAGGACATTCTGAAGGGGGAGGGTGAGCAGCCAGTTGTCATGGTGCACGTCGGCACCAACGATTTAGGTAAAAAACGGGATGAGGTCCTACAAGGTGAATTTAGAGAGCTAGGAGATAAACTAAAAAGTAGGACCTCAAAGGTAATAATCTCTGGATTACTACCAGTGCCATGTGCTAGTCAGAGTAGGAATAGGAGGATATTTCAGATGAATACATGGCTTGAAAAATGGTGCAAGGGGGAGGGATTCAAATTTTTAGGACATTGGAACCAGTTCTGGGAGAGGTGGGACCAGTACAAACAGGACGGTCTGCACCTGAGCTGGAATGGAACCAATGTCCTAGGGGGAGTGTTTGCTAGTGCTGTCGGGGAGGATTTAAACTAATATGGCAGGGGGATGGGAGCAGGAGCAGAGAGACAGAGGGGTGTAAAATGAGGGTAGAAGCAACAGGTAGCAAGATGAAAAGTAAAAGTGGTAGGCAGACAAATCCAGGGCAAAAATCAAAAAGGGCCACTTTTCAACATAATTGTATAACCAGTAAGAGAGTTGTAAAAACAAGCCTGAAGGCTTTGTGTCTCAATGCAAGGAGTATACATAATAAGGTGGATGAATTAAATGTGGAGATAGTTATTAATGATTATGATATAGTTGGGATTACGGAGACATGGCTCCAGGGTGACCAAGGCTGGGAGCTCAACATCCAGGGATATTCTATATTCAGGCGGGATAGACAGAAAGGAAAAGGAGGTGGGGTAGCGTTACTGGTTAGAGAGGAGATTAAAGCAGTGGAAAGGAAGGACATTAGCTTGGAGGAAGTGGAATCGATATGGGTAGAGCTACGAAACACTAAGGGGCAGAAAACGCTAGTGGGAGTTGTGTACAGGCCACCTAACAGCAGTAGTGAGGTTGGGGATGGCATCAAGCAGGAAATTAGAAATGCATGCACTAAAGGTGCAGCAGTTATAATGGGTGACTTCAATCTACATATAGATTGGGTGAACCAAACTGGCAGGGGTGCTGAGGAAGAGGATTTCTTGGAATGTTTGAGAGATGGTTTTCTAAACCAACATGTCGAGGAACCAACGAGAGAACAGGCCATTCTAGACTGGGTATTGAGTAACGAGGAAGGGTTAGTTAGCAGTCTTGTTGTGCGAGGCCCCTTGGGCAAGAGTGATCATAATATGGCAGAGTTCTTCATTAGGATGGAGAGTGACAAAGTCGATACAGAAACAAGTGTTCTGAACTTAAAGAAAGGTAACTTTGAGGGTATGAGGCGTGAATTGTCCAAGATAGACTGGCGATTGATGCTGAAAGGGTTGACGGTGGACATGCAATGGAAGGCATTTAAAGGTCGCATGGATGAACTACAACAAGTGTTCATCCCAGTTTGGCAAAAGAACAAACCAGGAAAGGTAGTGCATCCGTGGCTAACAAGGGAAATCAAGGATAGTATTAAAACAAAAGATGAAGCATACAGATTAGCCAGAAAAAGTAGCATACCAGAGGACTGGGAGAAATTCAGAGTCCAGCAGAGGAGGACAAAGGGCTTAATTAGGAAAGGGAAAATAGACTATGAGGGGAAACTGGCAATGAACATAAAAACAGACTGCAAAAGCTTTTATAGATATGTCAAGAGAAAAAGATTAGTTAAGGCAAATGTAGGTCCCTTGCAGTCGGAAACAGGTGAATTGATCATAGGGAACAAGGAGATGGCAGACCAATTGAACAAATACTTTGGTTCTGTCTTCACTAAGCAAGACATAAACCGTCTGCCGGAAATAGCGGGGGACCGGTGGTCTAATGAGATGGAGGAACTGAGGGAAATCCAGGTTAGTCGGGAAGTGGTGTTAGGTAAATTAAATGGATTAAAGGCAGATAAATCCCCAGGGCCAGATAGGCTGCATCCCAGAGTGCTTAAGGAAGTAGCCTCAGAAATAGTGGATGCATTAGTGATACTTTTTCAAAACTCTTTAGATTCTGGAGTAGTTCCTGAGGACTGGAGGGTAGCTAATGTAACCCCACTTTTTAAAAAGGGAGGGAGAGAGAAAACGGGGAATTATAGACCAATTAGCCTAACATCGGTAGTGGGGAAAATGCTAGAGTCAGTTATTAAAGATGTGATAGCATCACATTTGGAAAGTGGTGAAATCATCGGACAAAGTCAGCATGGATTTACCAAAGGCAAATCATGTCTGACGAATCTTATAGAATTTTTCGAGGATGTAACTAGTAGAGTGGATAAGGGAGAACCAGTCGATGTGTTATATCTGGACTTTCAGAAGGCCTTCGACAAGGTCCCACATAGGAGATTGGTGTACAAACTTAAAGCACACGGTATTGAGGGTTCAGTTTTGAGGTGGATAGAAAATTGGTTGGCGGACAGGAAGCAAAGAGTAGGAATAAACGGGTCCTTTTCGGAATGGCAGGCAGTGACTAGTGGGGTACCGCAAGGCTCAGTGCTGGGACCCCAGTTATTTACAGTGTATATTAATGATTTGGACGAGGGAATTGAATGCAACATCTCTAAGTTTGCGGATGACACGAAGCTGGGTGGCAGTGTTAGCTGCGAGGAGGATGCTAGAAGGCTGCAGAGTGACTTGGATAGATTAGACGAGTGGGCAAATGCATGGCAGATGCAATATAATGTGGATAAATGTGAGGTTATCCACTTTGGCGGCAAGAACAGGAAAGCAGAGTATTACCTGAATGGTGACCGATTGGGAGAAGGGGAGATGCAACGTGACCTGGGTGTCATGGTGCACCAGTCATTGAAAGCAAGCATGCAGGTGCAGCAGGCAGTGAAGAAAGCGAATGGTATGTTGGCATTCATAGCAAGAGGATTTGAGTTTAGGAGCAGGGAGGTTCTGCTGCAGTTGTACAGGGCCTTGGTGAGACCGCACCTGGAGTATTGTGTGCAGTTTTGGTCTCCTAACCTGAGGAAAGACGTTCTTGCCTTAGAGGGAGTACAGAGAAGGTTCACCAGATTAATCCCTGGGATGGCGGGACTTGCATATGAGGAAAGACTGGATAGACTGGGCTTGTACTCGCTGGAATTTAGAAGACTGAGGGGGGATCTTATAGAAACATATAAAATTCTTAAGGGGTTGGAGAGGCTAGATGCGGGAAGATTGTTCCCGAGGTTGGGGGAGTCCAGAACCAGGGGTCACAGCTTAAGGATAAGGGGGAAGTCTTTTAGGACCGTGATGAGAAAACATTTCTTCACACAGAGAGTGGTGAGTCTGTGGAATTCTCTGCCACAGAAGGTAGTTGAGGCCAGTTCATTGGCTATATTTAAGAGGGAGTTAGATGTGGCCCTTTTTGCTAAAGGGATCAGGGGGTATGGAGAGAAGGCAGGTACAGGCTACTGAGCTGGATGATCAGCCATGATCATATTGAATGGCGGTGCAGGCTCGAAGGGCCGAATGGCCTACTCCTGCACCTATTTTCTATGTTTCTATTTCCCAATGTTCTATAGATTCAGAATCAGTTCCTGTGGATTGGAGGGTAGCTAATGTTATCCCACTTTTTAAGAAAGGAGGGAGAGAGAAAAAGGGAGGACGAAATTGCGGAGCATTTGGATAGCAGTAAGAGGGTCGTTCCGAGCCAGCATGGATTTACAAAGGGGAAATCATGCTTGACTAACCTGCTGGAATGTTTTGAGGATGTAACTAGGAAAAATGACAGGGGAGAGTTGGAGGATGTGGTGTACCTCAACTTTCAGAAAGCCTTCGACAAGGTCCCACATAGGAGATTAGTGGGTAAAATTAGAGCACATGGTATTGGGGGTAGGGTACTGACATGGATGGAAAATTGGTTGACAGACAGAAAGCAAAGAGTGGGGATAAATGGGTCCCATTCAGAATGGCAGGCAGTGACTAGTGGGGTACCGCAAGGCTCGGTGCTGGGACCGCAGCTGTTTACAATATACATTAATGACTTGGATGAAGGGATTAAAAGTACCATTAGCAACTTTGCAGATGATACAAAGCTGGGTGGTAGTGTGAACTGTGAGGAAGATGCAATGAGGTTGCAGGGTGACTTGGACAGGCTGTGTGAGTGGGTGGATTCATGGCAGATGCAGTTTAATGTGGGTAAGTGTGCGGTTAAAATAGGAAGGCAGAGTATTATCTGAATGGTGTCAAGTTAGGAAAAGGGACGTACAACGAGATCTGGGTGTCCTAGTGCATCGGTCACTGAAAGGAAGCATGCAGGTACAGCAGGAAGTGAAGGCAGCCAATGGAATGTTGGCCTTCATAACAAGAGGAGATGAGTACAGAAGCAAAGAGGTCCTACTGCAGTTGTACAGGGTCCTAGTGAGACCGCACGTGGGGTACTGTGTGCAGTTTTAGTCTCCAAATTTGAGAAAGATTATTCTTGCTATTAAGGGCGTGCAGCGTAGGTTTACTAGGTTAATTCCCGGAATGGCGGCACTGTCATATGTTGCAAGACTGGAGTGACGAGGCTTGTATACACTGGAATTTAGAAGGATGAGAGGGGATCTTATCGAAATGTATAAGATTATTAAGGGGTTGGATACGCTAGAGGCAGGAAACATGATCCCAATGTTGAGGGACACCAGAACCAGGGGCCACAGTTTAAGAATAAGGGGTAGGCCATTGAGAACGGAGATGATGAAAAACTTTTTCAGTCAGAGAGTTGTGAATCTGTGGAATTCTCTGCCTCAGAAGGGAGTGGAGGCCAATTCTTTAAATGCATTCAAGAGAGAGCTAGATAGAGCTCTTAAGGATAACGGAGTCAGGGGGTATGGGGAGAAGGCACGAACGGGGTACTGATTGAGAATGATCAGCCATGATCACATTGAATGGCGGTGCTGGCTCAATGGGCCGAATGGCCTACTCCTGCACCTATTGTCTATTGTCTAAACCATTTATTTGGAGACACAAGGTACTGCATAGAGTAAAATCGTGATCAGGCCAGCCAGCATCTGAGGAGGGAAATGTACACATGACGTTTCTGGACAGGAGCGTCTTTAAATCTTCTTGAATAGATGTGGGAGGTGAAGGGAAGAAAGTGGGGCAATAAATGGCAAGCGATAGGTGAAGTTGTGTGATGACGGACATATCACAGACTGATGGATATCCCTGCAGCTGATGGCGAAGGGCAGAAAACTTGCTACTGAATTGGAATCTGGCCAGGAAGATAAATGGGGAATGCAATGGAAGGGATGGGGTGGAAATCAACAGGAGAGAATGTGTTGGGTTCCCAGTAGGATGGGTTGGGGGATCTGCGGTTGGAGAAGGGGAACCAACGTGGTGACGGGGACTGGGGATGAAAAGAAATGCCTGTGGGGAACAGTTGAAGGAACAGGGACGTCTGAAGGGGATAAGGTTTACCTGTAACAGGAGAATATATGTTACATGTTGGGTTGCCGTCTGCTCAAAATATGAGGTGTTCGTCTTCCCTACCGACTGGGCTGTTTCAATCAGCCCTGAATTATTGGGAAATTCTGCATTTATTTCAGACTGTTACCCACTATTTTGTGATTGTGGCCTTGTGGAAGCTAACTTTGGGGAAACCATTTTGTGGCACCTTTGGAGGACATTTTGTGCTGGGAAGTTCGATACCTTAGCAGCTTGTTAGAAAGATCTGTACAAAAGCTTGTTTTGGTTATTGTATTGAAAACAGGCTTTTGCAAGGTAGTCCTTCACATTCATGGACACCTGCAGATAAGAAGTTGCTTCCCATGGTTTAGAAGTTGTTTTTCTAGGTTTGTTGTTGAGTTCTGGACATTTCAATGTTCTGAACTCGATGTTATGGTACCTCCTTATTGCCTAACAGTACCTCTCTAATCATCTTAGCTATGTTATTCCCTTTACTCCCCTGTACTCCTGTTTGACTCCCTAACACAATTAAAGGAACTCTATTATGGGAACTCTACTATGTATCTGCTGAGACTGCTTTATGCTATGTAACCATGGGAAATTACTGCATCTGCTTTGTGCTGTTTTCAACTGTATAAATACTGACTGTAATCTGTATGTTCTTTGAGATGACAGAAGCAGGTGCTTGAGCGAACAACAGTGAACTCAGTCTCTGTGTCTCTCCCACCTTGGTGTTTCAGTAAAACGATTTAACTGAGTCTTGTGTTTTGCGTACTTATTTTAGAGATAAGTCGAGTCGACTTTCACAGCCTTACATTGAATCAAATTGAATTTGTAACTCCTTACCTTCAGAAATATCAAACTGTCCGTTTGGTTCACCCGCTCCTGCAGCTTTGTGAGTTTCTCTTGAATAGAGTTTATCTCCTCTTGAATCGCTCGTAGATTATTCTCCATTGGATTTAGAACGCTCTCCTCGTCTTCCCGGAGATCCCTGAGAAAGAGCCGCTCTTTCTCATTGAGAATCTGGCGCAGTTCAGCAAATACCGATGTGATGTAGGTCAACAGGTTCTGTGACTGTTCCTGTCAAATGAAAGGTGAAGGTCAATATTATCGAGCCTGGAATCTAAGACAATAGCACAAGATCAGAGAAGGGAAACTGGAAACCTTACCCGGACTCCAGAAATCTTCTCTTTCTGTCGCTGCTCCATTTCCCCCACCGCTGATTTATTTTTTGTGAGAATCTCCAAGGAAATTTTAATCTGCTCCTGGGATTGAGATTCAGATTCAGTCAGTGAAAGAATTAGACCAGACGGAACCAATGAACTGCAGACACGGAACTGCACATGGAAGTTTACAAAAAGACACAAACTGCTGGAGAACTCATCGGGTCGTGGAGCGTATCAGCAGAGAGCCGCGGGCTGTCTCACCTGGAAGGACTGCTGGAGTCCTTGCATGGACGTGAGGGGGAAGGTACCGGGACATGTGTTTCATCTCCAGCGGTGGCTGGGGCAAGTACCTGGGGAAGGGCTGGTTTGGGTGGGAGGCTGGGTGAACCGAACAGTCGCCGAGGGAGCGCGGTCCGCAAAATGGCGGAAAGGAAAATTCATCAGCTGATCAAATTCTGTTTGCTTTTACCTTGTATCTTTCAACAGCTTCTTTAATCGGCATGAAGCGATGCTCTCTGTGTTCCCGCGCGTCTCGGCAGATCAGGCAGACCAGTTTCTTGTCGGTTTCACAAAACAGCTTCAGTTCTTCCTGATGTTCCTCGCAGTGAAGTTTACTTTCCTTCCCTCCCGTGTTCAGGCTCAGTGCTCGAGCTGTCTCAGCGATATTCGCCAAGGCCCGATTTCCTTTGAGGGTGCGGTCTGCAAACTCCTCTCTACATTCCGGGCAGGAGTTTCTCCCCTCCTTGTCCCAACTCTGTGTGATACAGGAGCGGCAGAAGTTGTGCCCGCACTCCAGTATAACCGGATCGGTGAAGAAATCCAGGCAAATGGGACAAGTCGCGTCTTCAGTTAAACTCTGGATCTGGTGTTTCGAGGCCATTTTTAATTCCGAGAACTTCTTGGTTCAAAACGCTTCCGCCTTCAGGAAGCTGCGAAACCGCACAGAACTGCAACTGTCAACGACACGCCCTGCAGTGCGTGGGGAATTGATTCTGTGCTGAATAACGTTGTTTTGCTGCGAGTGTTCAGGGTGAAGGGCCTCTGGCAATCTGCCACTGATTACACACCAGCAAGAGGCTGTTAACCCCTCCAGCCCCGGAGAGCAGCACAGTGAGCCAGACCCCCCCCCCCCCCCCACTCGCAGCCCAGTCTGACGTTGATCAACAGGAGCACACGAGGAACTGCAGATGCTGCTTTACAAATAAATGACACAAAGCGATCGGATAATTCCACGGACCAGGCAGACTATCTGGAGAATTTGGATTGGCGTTCCTCCAGTTTACGTGAATTCGAGAGCAGCAATTCGTAGCAGCAATCAGCAGCAGTATCAGCAGCAGCAGCACCAAGCTGTGTTGCTTGGGAAGTATTGTGTGGAGATAGTAAGGAGTAAGACCTGTGTGATCTCCCGGACAAGTTTCGATCGCCTAGCTTGGGGTCGGAGAGGAATTTCCCGGATTTTTTTTCCCAAATTGGCTTGGGTTTTTTATCCGGTTTTTCGCCTCTCCCAGGAGATCACTCAGTTCTTTTGGGTGGGCGGTTGGAGCGGTTGGAGCAGCGGCCGGGCGGTAGGTTTAGTAACCGAGCACGGGGTTTTGTTTGGGGAGTATGAGTGCCAGGGCAGTTTATTGTTCTGGGTGTCGGATGTGGGGAATCTGGGAGTCTGATAGTCTTCCAGACATCCACATCTGCGCCAGGTGCGACGAGATGGGGCTCCTAAGGGACCGTATTAGCAACCTGGAGCGGCAGATTGATGACCTCCGTCTGGTCAGGGAGAGTGAGGAGGTTATAGAGAGGAGTTATAGAGAGGTGGTCACTCCAAAACCACGGGAGGTAGACAAGTGGGTCACGGTTCGGGGGGGGGGGGGGAAGGAGCAGAGGCAGGGACTAGAGAGTACCCCAGTGGATGTACCCCTTGGCAATAAATACTCCTGTTTAGGTACTGTTGGGGAGTACAGCCTACCTGGGAGCAGCGACGGCGCCCGAGCCTCTGGCACGGAGTCCAGCCCTGTTGCTCAGAAGGGTAGGGAAAGGAAGAAGTGAACGATAGTGATAGGGGACTCTATAGTGAGGGGGTTAGATAGGCGATTCTGTGGACGCAGTCGGGAGACCCGGATGGTAGTTTGCCTCCCTGGTGCCAGTGTCCGGGATGTATCTGAACGTGTCCAAGATATCCTGACAAGGGAGGGAGAGGAGCCAGAGGTCGTGGTACATATAGGTACCAACAATATAGGTAGGATAAGGGAAGAGGTCCTGAAAGGAGAATTTAGGGGGCTAGGAAGAGAGTTAAAAAAAAGGACTTCCAAAGTGATAATCTCAGGCTTACTGCCTGTGCCACGCGATAGTGAGAATAGGAATGGAGTGAGGTGGAGGATAAATACGTGGCTGAGGGACTGGTGCAGGGAGCAGGGATTCAAGTTTCTGGATCATTGGGACCTCTTCTGGGGGAAGTATGACCTGTACAAAAAGGACGGGTTGCATCTGAACCTGAGGAGAACCAATATCCTGGCGGGGAGATTTGCTAAGGTAATTGCGGAGACTTTAAACTAGTATGGTTGGGGGGAGGGACTCAAACACAGAGAGCTAATAGGCAGTGTGTGAGGCAGGAGGCAGAAAAGGGAAACACTCAGACCCAATATGTAGGAGAGAAAGAAGTGAAAAGAAATAAACTGAGAATAAGAAATGATGGGTCCCTTAAATGTGTATATTTTAATGCTAGGAGCATTGTAAGAAAGGTGGATGAGCTTAGAGCCTGGATTGACATCTGGAAGTATGATGTTGTGGCGATCAGTGAAACATGGTTGCAGGAGGGTTGCGATTGGCAATTAAATATTCCAGGATTTCATTGCTTCAGATGTGATAGAATCGGAGGGGCAAGAGGTGGAGGTGTTGCATTGCTTGTCAGGGAAGATATCACAGCAGTGCTCTGGCACGATAGATTTGAAGGCTCGACTAGGGAGGCTGTTTGGGTGGAACTCAGAAATGAGAAAGGCTTAGCAACACTTATTGGGGTGTATTATAGACCGCCAAATGGGGAACGAGAATTGGAAGAGCAAATATGTAAGGAGATAGCAGATATTAGTAGTAAGCACAGAGTAGTGATTGTGGGTGATTCCAATTTTCCGCACATAGACTGGGAATCACATTCTGTAAAAGGGCTGGATGGTTTGGAGTTTGTAAAATGTGTGCAGGATAGTTTTTTGCAGCAATACGTAGAGGTACCTACCAGAGAATGGGCAGTGTTGGACCTCCTGTTAGGAAATGAGACGGGTCAGGTGAAGGAGGTATGTGTTGAGGAGCACTTTGGGTCCAGTGATCACAATGCCATTAGTTTCAATATAATTATGGAGAAGGTCAGAACTGGACCAAGGGTTGAGATTTTGGATTGGAGAAAGGCTAACTTTGAGGAGATGAGAAAGGATTTTAAAAGGAGTGAAATGGGACATTTTGTTTTATGAGAAGGATATAATAGAGAAATGGAGGACATTTAAAGGTGAAATTTTGAGAGTACAGAGTCTTTCTGTCCCTGTTCGGTGGAAAGGAAAGAATAATAGGTTGAAAGAGCCGTGGTTTTCTAGGGAAATTGGACACTTGGTTCGGAAAAAGAGGGAGATATACAATAAATATAAGCGGCAGGGAGTAAATAAGGTTCTTGAGGAATATAAAGAATGTAAAAGGAATCTTAAGAAGGAAATTAGAAAAGCAAAAAAAAGATATGAGGTTGCTTTGGCAAGTAATGTAAAAGTAAACCCCAAGGGTTTCTACAGATATGTCAATAGCAAAAGGATAGCGAGGGACAAAATTGGTCCATTAGAGAGTCAGAGTGGACAGCTACGTGCTGAGCCGGAAGAAATGGGGCAGATATTAAACAATTTCTTTTCTTCGGTATTTACCAAGGAGAAGGATATTGAATTATGCGAGGTAAGCGAAACAAGTAGAGTAGTGATGGAAACCATGAGAATCAAAGAAGAGCAGGTACGGACACTTTTAAAAAATATAAAAGTGGATAAGTCTCCAGGTCCTGACAGGATATTCCCTAGGACATTGAGGGAAGTTAGTGCAGAAATAGCAGGGGCTATGACGGAAATATTTCAAACGTCATTAGAAACGGGAATGGTGCATTTGCGCATTGCGCATGTTGTGCCCTTGTTTAAAAAAGGTTCTAAAAGTAAACGTCTGTGGTGGGAAAATTAATGGAAAAGATACTTAGGGACAATATATATAAACATTATGGATAAACAAGGCCTGATTAAGAACAGTCAACATGGATTTGTGCCTGGAAGATCATGATTGACAATAGATAATAGACAATAGATAATAGGTGCAGGAGTAGGCCATTCAGCCCCTCGAGCCAGCACCGCCATTCAATGCGATCATGGCTGATCACTCTCAATCAGTACCCCGTTCCTGCCTTCTCCCCATACCCCCTCACTCCGCTATCCTTAAGAGCTCTATCCAGCTCTCTCTTGAAAGCATCCAACGAACTGGCCTCCACTGCCTTCTGAGGCAGAGAATTCCACACCTTCACCACCCTCTGACTGAAAAAGTTCTTCCTCATCTCCGTTCTAAATGGCCTACCCCTTATTCTCAAACTGTGGCCCCTTGTTCTGGACTCCCCCAACATTGGGAACATGTTATCTGCCTCTAATGTGTCCAATCCCCTAATTATCTTATATGTTTCAATAAGATCCCCCCTCATCCTTCTAAATTCCAGTGTATACAAGCCCAATCGCTCCAGCCTTTCAACATACGACAGTCCCGCCATTCCGGGAATTAACCTAGTGAACCTACGCTGCACGCCCTCCATAGCAAGAATATCCTTCCTCAAATTTGGAGACCAAAACTGCACACAGTACTCTAGGTGCGGTCTCACCAGGGCCCGGTACAACTGTAGAAGGACCTCTTTGCTCCTATACTCAACTCCTCTTGTTACGAAGGCCAACATTCCATTGGCTTTCTTCACTGCCTGCTGTACCTGCATGCTTCCTTTCATTGACTGATGCACTAGGACACCCAGATCTCGTTGAACTCCCCCTCCTCCTAACTTGACACCATTCAGATAATAATCTGCCTTTCTATTCTTACTTCCAAAGTGAATAACCTCACACTTATCTACATTAAACTGCATCTGCCATGTAATAGCGGAGTGAGGGGGTATGGGGAGAAGGCAGGAACGGGGTACTGATTGATAGTGATCAGCAATGATCGCATTGAATGGCGGTGCTGGCTCGAAGGGCTGAATGGCCTACTCCTGCACCTATTGTCTATTGTCTATTGTATCCGCCCACTCACACAACCTGTCCAAGTCACCCTGCAGCCTTATTGCATCTTCCTCACAATTCACACTACCCCCCAACTTAGTATCATCTGCAAATTTGCTAATGGTACTTTTAATCCCTTCGTCTAAGTCATTAATGTATATCGTAAATAGCTGGGGTCCCAGCACCGAACCTTGCGGTACCCCACTGGTCACTGCCTGCCATTCCGAAAGGGACCCATTTATCCCCACTCTTTGCTTTCTGTCTGTCAACCAATTTTCTATCCATGTCAGTACCCTACCCCCAATACCAAGTGCCCTAATTTTGCCCACTAATCTCCTATGTGGGACCTTGTCGAAGGCTTTCTGAAAGTCGAGGTACACCACATCCACTGACTCTCCCTTGTCAATTTTCCTAGTTACATCCTCAAAAAATTCCAGTAGATTTGTCAAGCATGATTTCCCCTTCGTAAATCCATGCTGACTCGGAATGATCCCGTTACTGCTATCCAAATGCTCAGCAATTTCGTCTTTTATAATTGACTCCAGCATCTTCCCCACCACTGATGTCAGACTAACTGGTCTATAATTACCCGTTTTCTCTCTCCCTCCTTTCTTAAAAAGTGGGATAACATTTGCTATCCTCCAATCCACAGGAACTGATCCTGAATCTATAGAACATTGAAAAATGATCTCCAATGCTTCCACTATTTCTAGAGCCACCTCCTTAAGTACTCTGGGATGCAGACCATCAGGCCCTGGGGATTTATCAGCCTTCAGTCCCATCAGTCTACCCAAAACCATTTCCTGCCTAATGTTGATTTCCTTCAGTTCCTCCATCACCCTAGGTTCTCCGGCCCCTAGAACATTTGGGAGATTGTGTGTATCTTCCTCAGTGAAGACAGATCCAAAGTAACGGTTTAACTCGTCTGCCATTTCTTTGTTCCCCATAATAAATTCCCCTGCTTCTGTCTTCAAGGGACCCACATTTGCCTTGACTATTTTTTTCCTCTTCACGTACCTAAAAAAACTTTTGCTATCCTCCTTTATATTATTGGCTAGTTTACCCTCGTACCTCATCTTTTCTCCCCGTATTGCCTTTTTAGTTAACTTTTGTTGCTCTTTAAAAGAGTCCCAATCCTCTGTCTTCCCACTCTTCTTTGCTATGTTATACTTCCTCTCCTTAATTTTTATGCTGTCCCTGACTTACCTTGTCAGCCACAGGTGTCTCTTACTCCCCTTAGAGTCTTTCCACCTCTTTGGAATAAATTGATCCTGCCGTCCGTCTTCCCTGCTAGGGCCTCCTTCCAATCAATTTTGGCCAGCTCCTGCCTCATGCCTCTGTAATCCCCTTTGCTATACTGTAATACCGACACTTCCGATTTTCCCTTCTGCCTTTCCATTTGCAGAGTAAAACTTATCATGTTGTGATCACTGCCTCCTAATGGCTCTTTTACCTCTAGTCCCCTTATCAGATCAGGATCATTACACAACACTAAATCCAGAATTGCCTTCTCCCTGGTAGGCTCCAGTACAAGCTGTTCTAAGAATCCATCTCGAAGGCACTCTACAAACTCTCTTTCCTGGGGTCCATTTCCAACCTGATTTTCCCAGTCTACCTGCATGTTGAAATCTCCCATAACCACCGTAGCATTACATTTTTGACACGCCAATTTTATCTCCTGATTCAACTTGCACCCTATGTCGAGGCTACTGTTTGGGGGCCTATAGATAACTCCCATTAGGGTCTTTTTACCCTTACAATTTCTCATTTCTATCCATACTGATTCAACATCTCCTGATTCTATGTCACCCCTTGCAAGGGAATGAATATCATTCCTTACCATCAGAGCAACCCCACCCCCTCTGCCCACCTGTCTGTCTTTTCTATACGTTGTGTACCCCTGAATATTCAGTTCCCAGCCCTGGTCCTCTTGTAGCCATGTCTCAGTGATCCCTACAACATCATACTTGCCCATGACTAACTGAGCCTCAAGCTCATCCACTTTATTTTTTATACTACGCGCATTTAAGTACAACACTTTAACTTCTGTATTTACCTCCCCTCCCCTCTCACATCGTTCACAATCTTCTTGAATTTTTTGAAGAGGTTACCAGGGAAATTGATGAGGGCAAGGCTGTGGATGTTGTCTATATGGACTTCAGTAAGGCATTTGACAAGGTTCCACATGGAAGGTTGATTAAGAAGGTTAAATCGTTGGGTATTAATAGTGAAGTTGCAAGATGGATTCAACAATGGCTGAATGGGAGATACCAGAGGGTAATGGTTGACAACTGTATGTCAGGTTGGAGGCCAGTGTCTAGTGGAGTACCCCAAGGATCTGTGTTGGGTCCGCTGTTGTTTGTCATTTACATCAATGATCTGGATGATGGTGTGGCAAATTGGATTAGTAAGTATGCAGATGATACTAAGATAGGTGGTGTAGTTAATAATGAAGTAGATTTTCAAAGTCTACAGAGGGACTTGGGCCTTTTGGAAGGGTGGGCTGAAAGATGGCAGATGGAGTTTAATGCTGACAAGTGTGAGGTGCTGCATTTTGGTAGGACAAATCAAAATAGGACGTACAGGGTAAATGGTAGGGAATTGAGGAATGCAGTGGAACAGAGGGATCTGGGAATAACTGTGCATTGTTCCCTGAAGGTGGAATCTCATGTGGATAGGGTGGTGAAGAAGGCGTTTGGTATGCTTGCCTTAATAAATCAGAGCATCGAATATAGAAGTTGGGATGTAATGTTAAAATTGTACAAGGCATTGGTGAGGCCAAATCTGGAATATGGTGTGCAGTTCTGGTCGCCAAATTATAGGAAGGATGTCAACAAAATAGAGAGAGTACAGAGGAGATTTACTAGAATGTTGCCTGGGTTTCAGCACTTAAGCTACAGAGAGAGATTGAACAGGTTGGGTCTTTATTCTTTGGAGCACAGAAGGTTAAGGGGGGACTTGATAGGGTTTTTAAAATTTTAAGAGGGACGGACAGAGTTGACGTGGGTAAGCTTTTCCCTTTGAGAGTGGGGAAGATTCAAACAAGGGGACATAACTTCAGAATTAAGGGACAAAAGTTTAGGGGTAACATGAGGGGTAACTTTTTTACTCAGAGGGTGGTGGCTGTATGGAATGAGCTTCCGGTGGAAGTGGTGGAGGCAGGCTCGATTTTATTATTTAAGAGTAAATTAGATAGGTATATGGTTGGGAAGGGATTGGAGGGTTATGGTCAGAGAGCAGGTAGATGGGACTAGGTCAGAGAAAGTGTTCGGCATGGACTAGAAGGGCCAAACTGGCCTGTTTCCATGCTGTAATTGTTATATGCTTATATGAGGAAAGATTGAAAAGACTAAGCTTGTATTTACTGGAGTTTAGAAGGATGAGAGGGGATCTTACAGAATCATATAAAATTATAAAAGGACTGGACAAGCTAGATGCAGGAAAAATGTTTTAGATTTAGATTTAGATTTAGAGATACAGCACGGAAACAGGGCCTTCGGCCCACCTATTCCGCGCCGCCCAGCGATCCCCGCACACATTAACACCATCCTACACACACTAGGGAAATTTTTTACATTTATCCAGTCAATTAACCTGCATACCTGTACGTCTTTGGAGTGTGGGAGGAAACCGAAGATCTCGGAGAAAACCCACGAAGGTCACGGGGAGAACGTACAAACTCCGTACAGACAGCGCCCGTAGTCAGGATCGAACCTGAGTCTCCGGCGCTGCATTCGTTCTAAGGCAGCAACTCTACCGCTGCGCCACCTTGCCGCCCAGTGTTCCCAGTGTTGGGGGAGTCCAGAACCAGGGGGCCACAGTCTTAGAATAAAGGGGAGGCCATTTAAAACTGAGGTGAGAAGGTTACTGAGCTGGATGATCAGCCATGATCATATTGAATGGCGGTGCAGGCTCGAAGGGCCGAATGGCCTACTCCTGCACCTATTTTCTATGTTTCTATGTTTCACCCAGAGAGTTGTGAATTTGTGGAATTCCCTGCCACAGAGGGCAGCAGAGGCCAAATCACTGGATGGATTTAAGAGATAGTTAGATAGAGCTCTAGGGACTAGTGGAATCAAGGGATATGGGGAGAAGGCAGGCACGGGTTACTGATTGTGGATGATCAGCCATGATCACAATGAATGGCGGTGCGTACAGGCTCGAAGGGTTGAATGGCCTCCTCCTGCACCTATTTTCTTTGTTTCTATGTTTCTTTGTTTCCACACTCTAATTGACCAAAAGGACCATTCAGCTGACCGACAGCAGCTGAGAAGGGATGGTCCGAATTATAAGGATTTCACTCTTATGATGCTTTTAGGAACTGACATTCATCAGCCATATTGCGAAACGTGGAGAAACCCAGCTTGTGACCACAAGCTTATGACACGGTGGCGCAGTGGTGGAGTTGCAGCGCCAGAGACCTGGGTTCCATCCTGAGAACCGATGCAGTCTGTACGGAGTTAGCATATTCTTCCCTGGATCGCGCGGGCTTTCACCGGGTTTCTCCTACACTCCAAAGACGCATAGGATTGCAGGGTAATTGGCGTTGGTAAAAGATTGTAAATTGTTCCCAAGGCGCAGGATCGTGCCCGTGTACGGGCGCCGCTGGTCGGCGTGGATTCGGTGGGCCGCAGGGCCTGTTTCCGCGCTATATATCGAAGCACTAAACTGAACTCTAACAGCCATCAACCACTTCCTCCCCCAGCTTCCTTCCTCTCACCCCCCGCCCCCAGTCTCTGCCCCTGGGCTCAATTAGGACTATACGACCGTCCTCAAGAGGAATCAGTTATGAGGGGGAAATAGCCCAGGCAAACCCATGTGAATCAAGTGAATCACAAAACATTTCAATCTTAAGATACTTTTATTAAGAGTCTGACAACGATTATATAAATACAATAAATAACAATATAATTGCAACAATTAATAAATACATTCAACTGATAATTTTAATCAATGTGATACATCAAGATCTAGATTGTGACATCTAGAGACATCTTTAAAACAGATGCAACGTGTTTCCATATAAATTCTATACTCTGGCAATGGCCACAGTTGATATGTAACAATGGTGTGGTCTGGTTGAAGAGCATCCTGGTTGTCCACGAGAAGATGCAGGCTCCATTGAAGTCGGCAGAATTTCGGAAGCACTCCGGACTTTCCAGGAGGATGGATAGAGGCAGCTGGCATCCCATTTAACAAAAAACCCCAGCCACAGAAAGTAGACAAAATTACTCAATGTTGGCTGTTTTTATTGGAGTGGGAAGCTGACTCATACAGTTCACAGAATAAGTATTTTTAGTCGGCTGGGTGACAACTAGTCACAATGTAGAAAAGTTGCAACTTCCCCCAAAAGATGTCCAAATTAGCGATTTGGAAAGCAAGCCGACCGCAGCGAAGGTAGACACAAAATACTGGAGTAACTCAGCGGGTCAGGCAGCATCTCCGGAGAGAAGGACTGGGTAACGTTTCGGGTCGAGACCCTTCTTCAGACTGCAGCGAGTTAGACTGGGTCTCCTCACCAATCAGGAAGCTCAGGGCCTCGACAGGCATTTGGCCATTGAGGGACCCATAGAGGTGAACATAGAAACATAGAAAATAGGTGCAGGAGGAGGCCGTTTGGCCCTTCGAGCTAGCACCGCCATTCATTGTGATCATGGCTGATCATCCACATTCAGTAACCCGTGCCTGCCTTCTCCCCATACCCCTTGATTCCGCTAGCCCCCAGAACTCTATCTATCACAGATGGAATCCAACGTAGAGACCGAGTCTGGAGAAGCTCCTCGACCCAAAACGTGGCCTATCCTTGTCCTCCAGGGATGCTGCCTGACCTGCTGAGTTACTCCAGCACTTTGTGTTTTACAGAGAGAGACCCCTCAAGGATCAATAACTGGTGATAAAGCTAAACGGTCTGAATATCAGACCCGATACATGGCTTATTACATATTAGAATTATCTGCTTATTCTCCCTAAAGAGTACTTGTTACATTAAGACCAAAAAAAACCCAAATTTAATACAAAATAAACATTTTGCCATCAAACAGAAAAATCTGCTTAAATTGAACTCAAAACCAAGCATTGAATGCCCAAAAGGCTACTGTATAGGACAATGTGCCCCGTTGTGTGTCTGTTGTCCTTCAGTCGAAAAATCGCAACTAGATGCTCTTTCCTGGGTTCCTCACAAGGCGAATATGCCAAAGAAGGTTTTCCCATGAGCGGTGTCCACAAAGTTCACCGCCCCCTCAGCAACCCTGGAGTAGATCTGGTCTCCCTCCAGGAACTGGAAGATGGCCCCCTGGTAGGATTACTTGTACCATGGTTCCCCGTGTGGACCGTAGTGGCAGACGGACATGATGGCCTTCAGGAGCAGGCTCTCGTCTGGGTAGCTGGCCGAGAGCGAGGAGATGTTGTGGCTCAGGTAGGTGGCCTTCTCCTGGCACCCTCTGCCATGAAAGACCACCTGGGCATAGACAAAGTACTGCCCGGCGGTCCTGATCACCAGTCCGTTGTTCTCAAAATCGACTCCTTCTGTTAGTGTGGAGTCCGTCTCGTCCTGCCAGACCACCTCCTTTCCTTGATGATTCCAGATGCTGTGGGAGAGAGAGAGGCACCGTGAGCATGGGTGAATGAAGGAACGAACGGATGGATGAATGAATGAATTAATGAATGGATGGTTGGATGAATGAATGGTTGGATGAATGAATGGATGAATGAATGAATGAAGGAACGAATGAATGAATGAATGAATGAATGAATGAACGAATGAATGAATGAATGAATGAATGGATGGATGGTTGGATGAATGAATGGTTGGATGAATGGATGAATGAATGAATGAATGAATCAATGAATCAATGAATCAATGAATGAATACTTTATTGTCACATGGTATCACAAAATGCTGGAGTAACTCAGCGGGTCAGGCAGCATCTAGGAGGGAGGGATGGGTAACGTTTCGGGCCGAGACACTTCTTCAGACTGATCAACAGACTCCAGCATTTTGTGTGACCTGCTGAGTTACAGCATTTTGTGACCCATTCCCTCTCTCCAAGATGCTGCCTGACCTGCTGAGTTACTCCAGCATTTTGTGATACTTTCGATTTGTACCAGCATCTGCACTTATTTTCCTACACTTGTTGTCACATGTGCCAAGTCAAGTGAAATTCTTTGCCTGCATACCTAAGGTATGCAATGGTCGCCACATAAGGGGCATCGACAAAGTTACAAAGTACCCCACCCAGGGATACTGTTCTTCCAACCACCCTCCCCCTCACCCCCCCCCCCCCCTCTTCCCCATCCCACACAGCGGTCCCCTCACGCCAGGTCCTCCATTGTTCCTCTCCCCCGTCACCGTCCTCCCCAATACTCAACCTCAAGTCAAGATCCTCCGTTTCATGCACTTCCCAACTCGAAGCACTTCGAAGAAGGGTCTCGACATCTCGGGAGAAGGGTCTGAAGAAGGGTCCCAACCCAAAATGTCACCTATCCACGTTCTTTTTCTAAACTCAGTCTGAAGAAGGGTCTCAACCCGAAACATCACCCATTCCATCTCTCCAGAGATGCTGCCCGACTTGCTGAGTTATCCCAGCCTTTTGTGTCTAACATCCAACTACAGTTATCCCTGCTTTGTGTTGAGCGTTATCACACTTTACAATCCAGTCTAATGCCATTAAATCCCAGTTTGTTGCACCCACGTTTTTAAGGCAGCGATAGATAGATAGATTCATGATTACGACAGGTGTCACGGGGAGAAGCCAGGGGATGGGGTTAGGAGGGAGAGATAGATCAGCCATGATTGAATGGTGGAGTGGATTTGATGGGCCGAATGGCCTACTTATGCTCTAGGAGCTTGTGAAACGTATGAACTTCACCTACAAACTTTACAGTAGCAAATTACACCCCCACCCAATCCTGCCCCCTGCTTCACAGTCAGAAAACATTCGAATTTCACAAACAGCACTCGAGGTCAGGATCAAACCCGGGTCTCTAGAACTGTGAGACCGTTGCTCTCCCGAGTTGCACTCCGTCCATATCTGGAGGCGGCTGCCATGGAGGTAGATACAATTACAGCTTTTAAAAGATACATTTAGGCGAGAAAGGTTTTGAGGGTAGTGGGACGAAGGGGACCAGCCCAGTGTGCCATCTTGGTTAGCATGGTCAAGGTGGGCTGAACGGCCTGTTTCTGTGCAGTACCGGTGGCACGGTGCCGCAGCGGTAGAGTTGCTGCCTTACAGCGAATGCAGCGCTAGAGACTCAGGTTCGATCCTGACTACGGGCGCCATCTGTACGGAGTTTGTACGTTCTCCCCGTGACCTGCGTGGGTTTTCTCTGAGATCTTCGGTTCCTCCCACACTCCAAAGACGTGCAGGTTTGTAGGTTAATTGGCTGGGCAAATGTAAAAATAGTCCCTAGTGGGTGTAGGATAGTGTTAATGTGTGCGGGGATCGCTGGGCGGCGCGGAGCCAGTGGGCCGAAGGGCCTGTTTCTGCGCTGTATCTCTAAATCTAAATCGGAATCTACCGCTCCCGACTCCACGAACACGTTCCTATCTTATCGTTGTATAAGAAAATAACTGCAGATGCTGGTACAAATCGATTTATTCACAAAATGCTGGAGTAACTCAGCAGGTCAGGCAGTCTGAAGAAGGGTCTCGACCCGAAACGTCACCCATTCCTTCGCTCCCGAGATGCTGCCTGACCTGCTGAGTTACTCCAGCATTTTGTGAATAAACCTATCTTATCGTTGGATGTGCATCACCCGAGACTTCCAATTCAGCTCGCCCTCACTGACCGCCGCCGTCCACTGCCTCTCACCTGTGACATGCGCTGCTATGTTCGACCTCTTCGCATTTCCCACTTCCTTCACGATCCGTTCCAGATCTGAAGGGAAGAAAAGAGGAGCATTAGTTGAGGTGTCACCTTGGTCCAATAACTGAACGAAACGCGTGCGTGTGTGTGTGTGTGTGTGTGTTGGGGGAGGGGGAGCGAAAGGGGGTGAGAGAGAAACGGATATGGGAGAGGGTGAGAGAAGGTGAGAGAAGGTGGTGGACACAAAAAGCTGGAATACCTCAGCGG
>NC_135971.1:6899235-7007178 GCF_053455715.1 Rhinoraja longicauda | reverse complement strand
TGATTGAGAATGATCAGCCATGATCACGGCGAATGGCGGTGCTGGCTCGAAGGGCCGAACGGCCTCCTCCTGCACCTGTTGCTCTTTGGAAACCTGTAATTTATACAAAGTCTGGTCACTGATCCTGTGGATGTTTGTTCTGCACGTTTTTGTGCAGCTTGTGATGATTTTGTAAAATGCATTTTGTACATAATAAAACAGATTTGTTTAACACTGCTGCCGGTCATGTAAGCCTGGGCCTGATGTAACCAAGGCCATTGGTGGTTCATCGTTGTGTGTGGACAGACATACAGTGACAGGCTCCTGTCTCTGTGTTATCCAGTTAAGTTCAACAGGCTGGACTGACGGTTGATGAAGGAATGTATTTCACAAAATGCTGGAGTAACTCAGCGGGTCAGGCAGCATCTCAGGAGAGAGGGAATGGGTGACGTTTCGGGTCGAGACCCTTCTACAGACTTGGCATCAGTCTGAAGAAGGGTCTCGACCCAAAACGTCACCCATTCCTTCTCTCCTGAGATGCTGCCTGACCCGCTGAGTTACTCCAGCATTTTGTGAAATAAATACCTTCGATTAGTACCAGCATCTGCAGTTATTTTCTTACACTGTGATGAAGGAATGGATCGCCTGGGCTTGTGTATTCACTGCAATTTAGACGGATGAGAGGGGATATTACAGAAACGTATAAAATTCTCAAGCGATTGGACAGGCTAGATGCGGGAAAAATGTTCCCCAATGTTGGGCGAGTCCAGAACCAGGGGCCACACACAGTTTAAGAATAAGGGCAAGGCCATTGAGGAATGAGATGAGGAAAAACTTTTTCACCCTGATTTCAGATGATCAGCAATGATCATATTGAATGGCGGTGCTGGCTCGGAGGTGATTCTGAGGCTGTGACCTCTGGTCCTAGACACTCCCACCAAAGGAAGCTCGGGTTAGGAATTAAATGCAGTACAGAATTCCCTTCCAGCTCAATGAGGTACGCCACAGGCAGATGGTGGAGACTGTTTTTGGAAAAAAGATACAGTCTTTAATGGAGGCATTAGCCCGGGACCCGCGGCCTGGGCTGGAGTTGATCCGCAGCCGCCTGGGCATAGAGTTCTCTCTACGGCGGGGCCTAGCCTTGCATCCACAGCCTGGAGTTGATCCGCAGCAGCCTGGGGCTTGTGTTCTCTCTACTGCAGGGCCTAGCCTTGGATCCACAGCCTGGGCCTGGAGTTCATCCGCAGCAGCCTGGGCCTATAGTTCTCTCTAAGGCAGGGCCTAGCCTTGGATCCACAGCCTGGGCCTGGAGATGATCCGCAACAGCCTGGGCCTAGAGGTCTCTCTAAGGCGGGGCCTAGCCTAGGATCCACACCCTGGGTCTGGAGTTGCACAGCTGGCCTTTCCCCTCTGCCTTTAGTCTCCCAGCCTTGGCCCCCAGGGGGGAAGGGAAGGTGGTGGAGGGAGGGGGAAGGTGGTGGAGGGAGGGGGAAGGTGGCGGGGGGGGGAGGAGGGAAGGGGGAAGGTGGCGAGGGGGGAGCAGTGTTGGAAATGGGTTTTAGGAACTAGGGGTAATATAAGGTCCGTGAGGCTGAGGTTGGGAAGGAAGGGGAGGGATTGAGGCACGAGACCAGAAACTTAATGTTTATAAATACGCAAAGGCATAATAGGCTTGATATTGAATTGGGTGGAAGAAAACAGGCCGAAGAGTATCAAAAAGATCAAGCCTAGTAATAACAGGTGATAGGTTCTCTTTAAAAAATATAAATAAATTAATTTTAAAAAAAAAGAATTTTAATAAAAATAAATTAAAAATAGGTGCTGGAGGAGGCCATTCGGCCCTTCGAGCCTGTACGCACCGCCATTCAATATGATCATGGATGATCATCCAACTCAGTATCCCGTACCTGCCTTCTCTCCATACCCCCTGATCCCTTTAGCCACAAGGGCCACATCTAACTCCCTCTTAAATATAGCCAATGAACTGGCCTCAACTACCTTCTGTGGCAGAGAATTCCACAGATTCACCACTCTGTGTGAAAAAAAAACTTTCTCATCTCGATCCTAAAAGACTTCCCCCTTATCCATAAACTGTGACCCCTTGTTCTGGACTTCCCCAAGATCGGGAACAATCTTCCCGCATCTAGCCTGTCCAACTCCTTAAGAATTTTGTAAATTTCTATAAGATCCCCCCTCAATCTTCTAAATTCCAGCGAGTACAAGCCGAGTCTATCCAGTCTTTCTTCATATGAAAGTCCTGCCATCCCAGGAATCAATCTGGTGAACCTTCTCTGTACTCCCTCTATGGCAAGAATGTCTTTCCTCAGATTAGGAGACCAAAACTACGCAATACTCCAGGTGTGGTCTCACCAATGCCCTGTACAACTGCAGCAGAACCTCCCTGCTCCTATACTCAAATCCCCTCGCTATGAATGCCAACATACCATTCGCTTTCTTCACCGCCTGCTGCACCTGCATGCCTACTTTCAATGACTGGTGTACCACGACACCCAGGTCTCGTTGCAATGTTGTAGTCTGTGGCCTATTAGAAAAAACAGGCAGACAACCTAATTCGTTTAACCTCTTTATTCTACTCACCCAGGTGGGAGAGTCTAGAAATCGAAGCGTTTAGAAACGATTAGGAAGCTAGTGTAGTCTCTCTCCCCGAATGCTAACAATTACACACATTTTATACCCTTAATACATGTGCCCGTACATTTCCGTTGCTACCTTATATGGCAATTTTTACAATGTCCTATAAATCTTTGTGTCTTTCGGGACCTCCGTGTCCGTTGTGTCCATCGTGACCTCTTCTTTCTTGGGAACAGAGGGCAGTCCATATGGCAAGATGTTCTTCTTAACACTTCAAAGCTTTGAGGCCAGTTGCTGATATCAGAGGATACGATCAGCCATAAACCGCGCTTCCATGCTGACAACAGGATGCCCCAAGAATAATCCGAGCTGGAGCTTTTACACCCTTTTTACACCCCTGCAATAAAACCCACATGGCTACATGCCGAATGTTCGCCCTTACATTCCCCTCTTTGATTCTACTATAATCACAGTCTTTTAAAGTGGTCGATTGACATATATTTGGCATATACATGTACCGAAGCAATAACAGATTAACAGAATCACAACAATTAACGCAATGATATTGCCATAATGGAGAATCGGCCCCCACAAATATCCTAAACCAAACCAATCCCATCCTGAAGCATTAATTCGATCTTGGGCTAAATCTGCCCCTATTTTCCTAGTCAAGCCAAGTCAATTTTATTTTGTATAGCACATTTAAAAACAACCCACATTGACCAAAGCGCTGTACATCAGTTCAGGTACTAAGAACAAACATACAATGGCACACAAACATAACAGCACATACATAAACAGTTCACAGCACCCCCTCAGAGGGCTCAAACGCTAAACGCTCTTTCTATAACCTCCTTCACATGCCCCGCGATATTGGTGATATTAGAGGATGCATCTGGTACAAATGTATAACATTCTTGCCCTATCATAGCACAGGTGCCCCCTTTCTCGGCTAGCAGGAAATCTAGGGCCATACGATTCTGGGGAGCGACAAGACGCAGGGCCATCATTTCAGTTGTTAGCTGGCCTATTTGTTCCTGAGTCTCGTACAGTCCATCAGCGGTACAATTTGCTAATTGTTCCAGGGCACTAGCTAAGTTTCAAATTTCAGTTCCCGCCCGAGCGGTTCCCCATCTCAGGAATATTATCCACCAAAACCTCTCAAACTCCGATACAGCTCGTTTAGAGCTCCACTCTGGATGCTGTAGAGGATGATTTATGATTCGTAAATGTGGGATTACAAAAGCTAGATAACAGCACCCTGTCCAGGTCTCATAAGATCCCTGATCACACCGTGGCGAGATGAGAAAACATTTCTTCACACAGAGAGTGGTGAGTCTGTGGAATTCTCTGCCACAGAAGGTAGTTGAGGCCAGTTCATTGGCTATATTTAAGAGGGAGTTAGATGTGGCCCTTGTGGCTAAAGGGATCAGGGGGTATGGAGAGAAGGCAGGTACAGGTTACTGAGCTGGATGATCAGCCATGATCATATTGAATGGCGGTGCAGGCTCGAAGGGCCGAATGGCCTACTCCTGCACCTATTTTCTATGTTTCTATGAAAGTCCTGGTAACCAGACATATGCCCAGCTCCCACATATTAAGTAAGTCCCATTAAGAGGTCTTGGGGGAACTGCAGTACTGATATGGGTGCATGTGCTGCATCCCACAGACAGGCTAACTTCATTTGGTATAGACCCCATTCTACAGAAACAAGTTGTATTTATTGGTGTTTCTGGAGAGTCATGAGGAGAATTAACTTGTATCCGGGGCCAATTCTCCTGTGTTTGATTAAGATAGGGTCTCAAGGACCACCCATTAAAACATTGACATCCACAGTCATCTGATTGGTTGTCATTATTGGGGCCAGGGCTCTGTGAGTGATTCAAAAAGAACCGGGCAGACCTGGTGTTCTAAAGCACCAGCTCACCCTCCGAGCAAATGGTTATCGCTCTCAATACTAGGCAGTAAATAAGTCAATAGTAAAGCGTGCACGGAATAGGAGTAAGGAAAGGTGTTATCCATAAAATAGTTCACCATGAAGTTGCTATGCCTGATTAAAAGCTTTGTCAACTTGTAACATGAATTTAAAAATACCTGGACTGAAAGACAAAAACAAAATTCCCGTGTAATCTCCAATTTTTCCAAAGTACAAGGCCAATATATTTCATAGTGTGCCATTTGCTCGTTCCACTATACCTGCAGCTTGTGGATGATGTACGCAGTGGAACTGCTGGCGGATATTTAACTGTTCGCACATTTCCTCATTAACTTTGGCTGTAAAATAGGGTCCATTGTCCAAAGTGCTCAATGTACACAGTAGTCCAAACCTCGGCACTATTTCTTTCATCATACAGTGGGTGTAATTCGAATTTAACTCAGTTTGATTCTGCATTACCCTTTCCAGTTCTTTTTCTACCTCTTCATTCTGTCTCCAAGTCATTACATCAGATAACCATCCTGAAAATTGCATCCTCTATCCCAAGCATTTCGTAGTTTTATTCCTTCTCCCATCAATCCACCTACTGTCTGTATCTTATTTTGTAGGGTCTCTATAATCGAAGGAATTTAACGTTCCTATTCCAGCTCCAACACCTCCATTGTACTTTCAGCAACGTTACATTCACTCTGCTTCCTGGATTCATATTCTATCCTGACGGTCAAATTTAACACATTCGGGGATCTAACCATTGGGGTACAAGTTGTATACATTCGCCTTAAATGTCCTACATTGGATTCTTCCTGGGTAGTCTCTCGTACTGACCAAATTATTACTAGGGGGTGCCTTCCTTCTATTTGGGTAGCATTGGTACACGCCAACCAATCATCTTTCTTCAGAATGTAAGTGCTGCTACTTGCCCCCCAGCCGTTCCAGCCCTTTCTGCTCCATTCCCATAACACAGTTTGATTACTCAACCATGCGGTTCCATCTCCTCATTCACAAGTCATGCTTACGTTCCACTTAGTGGTCAAATTGACCTTCCCTTGGTTATGTGTAATAACCATTAGTTGTCCTTTTGCTGCATACCCTCCGCACCCCTCAGGGCATTGTACTTCATACTTCCCTACTGCACATGCTGTGTTGGCTGGACATGTAAAGCTCTCCTGCGTTCTACTGCAAGAGTCCCTTCTCCAGTCTATTCTTCTCCTCATCTCTTCTCGTAGGGATGACTGATGTAACCCTCGAGTTCATCTAGATCGACCCTGATATGACTGCTGCTTCTTACATGGAAAACTAAATTCATCTGTCAGGCATTGGAAATTAAACTGGCACAAAGCATGTCCACAGGGTACAACCCAATAGGCTTGGTCTCTCAATTGTTTAGCTCTGGTCTTATTAAACCATCCTGAGCAGGGTCCTATTCTTTCTGCCTTCCAGGGTATTGTGCCATTGCCTCCTCTGCATATCATCTGATCGTCTTTACATAAATGTCATGGAGTAAATACAGATTGACCACAATCCCATTTAGATCTTGAGTGCACTTCCCCTAATAGCAGGAGTAACAATAGCAAAATAGCAACATCAATAGCAAAATCAATCCATCAGCTAAACACATCAACAATAACTAAGCAATACTTATAAATATGTACACGTGGCAATTCAATAAAATCAATTTGTAAATCCCAATGTATTTTGGGGTGATACCATGTAGCATTTATTACATCCAACATTCCCCTCTTACCAGCATAGGTAAGAGAGTGCACATAATGCAACAAAACAGGTAAAAGCGCGTTAGGGACACAAACTTTGCCAGAGGCAGTAACCCAAAGCGAGTCAGATTCGCGAGGGGAACACCCATCCTGGCTCCACTGGTGTCTCTCAGCCTCGGGAGCGTCCCCCTGAAGCTGGCAGAGTTCCGAAACACTGGGCATAGCGGTAGTTGCAGAAAACTGCTGTTGTTCGCCTGAAGAAACTAAAATGGTAGGGGTCAGGGCCTCTGTGCATACCAATATGTCAGCCAATGCATTCCCGAAAGAAATGGGATCCTTGACAGATGTATGCGAATTACATTTAATTACAGCCAAGGTTTTCGGGAGTGTTAAACCCGCTAGTAGATTTCGGACAAACAGGGCATTTTTAATAGGAGTGCCTGCTGCAGTCAAAAAGCCCTTGTGCTGCCACAGGTTACCAAAATCATGTGCAACCCCAAAGGCATATCGTGAGTCAGTATAAATATTAGCACGTTGGTCAACGCAAAGTTGGCAGGCCTGCGTGAGGGCAAATAATTCAGCCTGCTGGGCAGAAATGAGGTGTACTGAAAAAGGCAAGGGTAGGCAGTATCCTCAATCTCTAGCGCCGATCGTGCGGATTCTTGTTCGTGGCGCAACTTAACCCTTTGTCTGGGACCTATCCATATTCCCTGATGCTGTCTCATAATCGGGGGGGTAGTCCCCAATATTCTGGCGGGGAGGGTAGAACCGGGACTGGCACCACCGCAGCCGGTGGCTCTGTCTGTGGGGCTGTGCGGATCGGACGTGTCCAGGGTTCCTCATCACCCTTGGACTCCTGATTACCTAGTAAAGCCGCTATATACTCCAGTAGTTCGGATTCTGACTTTTGTTGTTGTTGGGCGGGATATATCCCTTTGGTACCGGTTTTAAATTCATCTCGAGCTCGGGTATCACGGTCAAGTCTTAGATCATACACCTTACATTCCGCTTGCAAAATATCGCATGTTTTCGGTATTCCCAACCTATCACACACTGATATCCCTCTACTACTTGCATTTTCCCTCTACTACTTGCATTTTCCCTCCAACTTCGTTCCCTCGACTCCTGATGGCGCTTCAGCACCCCCTCTCTCCATTCTTTAATCCTCTTTGATAGTCTCTACATTCCATGTACCTCCCACTGGCCAGGCCTCGTTTCCCAATCTTTTCATTAACGAAGCAAATAAATAAATAAATAAATAACACATGTGTTGTACCAGGGCACCGCCATCACTCTTAGCCAAAGACTGTCCCATATGTCTGATTGCCAATTATCTGAAATTATGTTACCAATAAATACTACCAATAAATATTACCAAACGATCAATTTCATCCAGGCCAAGACAATGACAACAAGAGTGAACGCCCCTTACCTTCCAAATCCGGAACCTTATCCTTGTCCTTTTCCTTATCGGTGCGACTGTGAATCTCAGTTGAACACGAAATCAACCCCAAACGAGGGACTTCAGTGTCTGAAAAACGTCAACGTCCGGGGTCTCGAACAACGGTCGAGAAGTGCACTCTGTCCCCTTCGGACGTGTTTCAGCCACCGATGCCGCTTAGTCGTTCGTGGTTGCCGGTGCCAAAGAGATCCTGCCGACTACGCCAAATGTTGTAGTCTGTGGCCTATTAGAAAAAACAGGCAGACAACCGAATTCGTTTAACCTCTTTATTCTACTCACCCAGGTGGGAGAGTCTAGAAACCGAAGCGTTTAGAAACGCTTAGGAAGCTAGTGTAGTCTTTCTCTCCGAATGCTAACAATTACACACATTTTATACCCTTAATACATGTGCCAGTACATTTCCGTTGCTACCTTATATGGCAAGGTTTACAATGTCCTATAAATCTTTATGTGACTTTCGGGACCTCCGTGTCCGTTGTGTCCATCGTGACCTCTTCTTTCTTGGGAACAAAGGGCAGTCCATGTGGCAAGATGTTCTTCTTAACACTTCAAAGCTTTGAGGCCAGTTGCTGATATCAGAGGATACACTTAGCCATAAACCGCGCTTCCATGCTGACAACAGGATGTCCTGGCAACATAATCGAGCTGGAGCTTATACACCTTTTTTACACCCCTGCAATAAAACCCACATGGCTACATGCCGAATGTTCGCCCTTACAGATGTACAGCACTTTGTTCAACGTGGGTTGTTTTTAAATGTGCTATACAAATAAATTTGACTTGACTGTTATGTTTGTGTGCCATTGTATGTTGGGGGAGTCCAGAACAAGGGGCCACAGTTTAAGGAGTAGGCCATTTAGAACGGAGATGAGGAAAAACATTTTCAGTCAGAGAGTTGTGAATCTGTGGAATTCTCTGCCTCAGAAGGCAGTGGAGGCCAATTCTCTGAATGCATTCAAGAGAGAGCTAGATAGAGCTCTTAAGGATAGCGGAGTCAGGGTGTATGGGGAGAAGGCAGGAACGGGGTACTGATTGAGAATGATCAGCCATGATCACATTGAATGGCGGTGCTGGCTCGAAGGGCCGAATGGCCTCCTCCTGCACCTATAGTCTATTGTCCATTGTATGTTCATTTCTTCGTACCTGGACTGATGTTCAGCACTTTGGTCAACGTGGGTTGTGTTTAAATGTGCTATACAAATAAAAAATGACTTGGCTTGACTAAATGTACTGAGTGTTGACCACTGATTGCAAGACGTGATGCACACGACACGACACAACCCACCCTGTCCCGGCCGGCACCTTCAACAGACAACAGGTGCAGGAGGAGGCCATTCGGCCCTTCGAGCCTATACGCGCCGCCATTCTATGTGATCACGGCTGATCATTCTCAATCAGTATCCCGTTCCTGCCTTGTCCCCATACCCCCCTGACTCCGCTATCCTTAAGAGCTCTATCTAGCTCTCTTGAATGCATTCAGAGAATTGGCCTCCACTGCCTTCTGAGGCAGAGAATTCCACAGATTTACAACTCTCTGACTGAAAAAGTCTTTCCTCATCTCCGTTCTAAATGGCCAACCCCTTATTCTTAAACTGTGGCCCCTGGTTCTGGACTCCCCCAACATTGGGAACATGTTTCCTGCCTCTAACGTGTCCAACCCCTTAATAATCTTATACGTTTCGATAAGATCCCCTCTCATCCTTCTATATTCCAGTGTATACAAGCCTAGTCGCTCCAGTCTTTCAACATATGACAGTCCCGCCATTCTGGGGATTAACCTGGTGAACCTACGCTGCACGGCCCTCAATAACAAGAATATCCTTCCTCACATTTCAGTGAAAGGCCCGCCCGCCATCGAGCGACCATTCAAGCCGTTAATGAAACGTTTAAACAAAAAACACACGCCCACAATTCAATATAATCGGTGGTTTCCCCGATGATTATTCACCGTGAACGATCTGGACGAACAAACCTCAACGACGTTCTTCAGTTGACGGCCCCGGCCCGCTGCGTCATGGCGGCTCGGCGAAGTGCGCAGGCGCGTGCGTGCGCCGGGGAGGATAACGAGGAGGGGGAGGGAGGAGGAGGAGGAAGTAAAGCTGCACCAGCACCAATAGCAGCAGCGCTACAGCAGCACCAATAGCAGCAGCGCTACAGCAGCACCAATAGCAGCAGCGCTACAGCAGCACCAATAGCAGCAGCGCTACAGCAGCACCGCAGCCCCCACCATCAGGGCACACGTGCGCGCGCCGGGGAGGATAAGAAGGAGGAGGGGGAGGGGAGAGGCCCAGTGTTATTGCATCACGCCGCTGCGTGATGGCGGCTCGGCGAAGTGCGCAGGCGCGTGCGCGCGCCGGGGAGGATAAGAAGGAGGAGGATAAGAAGGAGGAGGATACGAAGAAGGAGGGGGGGGGGGAAGAAGTAAAGCAGCACCAGCACCAATAGCAGCAGCGCTACAGCAGCACCGCAGCCCCCACCTGCGGGACATGCGTGGGTGGGCGGGTGTGGGTGTTTGAGACAAAGGGTGGAATAAATCCTCATCAATGTCAAGAACGAGAACTGCAGCAGGAACTGCAGCAGCACCGTCAGCGTCACAGCCTCACACGACAACAACTACGACACCGACTACAACCTCCCCCGCCCCTATCTGCTGAATGAATGTGTTCCGGTGGACAGATATAAAGCAACAGCATCAACGCAACATTCACTTCACACTTTACTCCAACAAGGTAATTGTAGGAAAACACTTTAATTACAAAGTATAAATAACAACGTCGGCCCCTCGCTCGCCCACTCACTCAGTCGGCGGGGACCACCTGGGCCGATATCGGGAGCTCCGGCAGCGTCTTTGCCCGCCCCCGAATCGCGGGGCTTGGGTCGTCCCGCCGCGGACCCGTCACCGTCCGGCGGGGGCTTCAATATCGGGAGCCCCGACCGTCCCGACGTGGAAACTCCAACAGCCAGACCGCGGGAGTAGACGGCAGGGGAAGAGAAAAGACATTATGTGACATTCCGTCACAGTGAGGAGGGACTGGAGGAGACTCACTGTGATGGATGTTTCTTTTTGTTTGGTGTTAGTTTATGATTGTGTAAGTGTTATTGCATTTTTATTGATTATTCTTATTGGTCTTATATTGTTGAACTGCGGGTAATTTTTCATTTCGCTGCACATTTATGTGTATGTGACAAATAAGTTGACTAGCCAGTGAGTCTGTGGAATTCTCTGTCACAGAAGGTAGTTGAGGCCAGTTCATTGGCTATATTTAAGAGGGAGTTAGATGTGGCCCTTGTGGCTAAAGGGATCAGGGGGTACGGAGAGAAGGCAGGTACGGGATACTGAGTTGGATATTGAATAGCGATGCAGGGCCGAATGGCCTACTCCTGCACCTATTTTCTATGTTTCTATTGACAGTCAGTCCCTCAGTCAGTCTATTCACAAAATGCTGGAGTAACTCAGCAGGTCAGGCAGATTCTCGGGAAAGAAGGAATGGGTGACCCTTCTTCCTAAATCAGTCAGTCACTCAGTCTGACCAAACAAGAACCAAACGCTCGTTCTCACCTTCCACCCCACCAGCCAGCGGATCCAACAAATCATCCGCCAACATTTCCGTTACCTGCAACGGGACCCCACCACTGGCCATATCTTCCCATCCCCTCTCCTCTCTGCGTTCCGCAGAGACCGTTCCCTCTGTAACTCCCTGGTCCACTCGCCCCTTCCTACCCAAACCACCGACCCAGGCAACAGGGGGCGGACCCGGCCAGCAGCCAGCATCACTCACTCACTCACTCACTCACTCACTCACTCACTCACTCACTCACTCACTCACTCACTCACTCACTCACTCACTCACTCACTCACTCACGCACTCACGCACTCACGCACTCGCTCACTCACTCACCCACTCCCCAAGCTGGATTGTCAGAGACAGCGCTCCTGTTCAGTTTCAGCGACGTTACCTGAGGCTGAGGCCGTGCTGACGGTCGGGACCGGGTCCGGTGTCGTGTCGGGTCCGGTAATGAGAGCGGGTTAAACAAAATTTTCTCCCCATTTCTCTCCCTTTTCCCATTTCTCTCCCTTTTCCCATTTCTCTCCCTTTTCCCACTTCTCTCCCTTTTCCCACTTCTCTCCCTTTTCCCACTTCTCTCCCTTTTCCCTCCATTTCCCCATTTCTCCCATTTTCCCATTTCTCCCTTTTTCCCATTTCTCTCCCTTTTCCCATTTCTCTCCCTTTTCCCATTTCTCTCCCTTTTCCCATTTCTCTCCCTTTTCCCATTTCTCTCCCTTTTCCCATTTCTCTCCCTTTTCCCATTCTCTCCCTTTTCCCATTTCTCTCCCGTTTCCCATTTCTCTCCCTTTTCCCATTTCTCTCCCTTTTCCCACTTCTCTCCCTTTTCCCACTTCTCTCCCTTTTCCCACTTCTCTCCCTTTTCCCACTTCTCTCCCTTTTCCCACTTCTCTCCCTTTTCCCACTTCTCTCCCTTTTCCCACTTCTCTCCCTTTTCCCTTTTCCCTCCATTTTTCCATTTCTCCCTTTTTCCCATTTCTCTCCCTTTTCCCATTTCTCTCCCTTTTCCCATTTCTCCCTTTTCCCATTTCTCCCTTTTCCCATTTCTCCCTTTTCCCATTTCTCCCTTTTCCCATTTCTCCCTTTTCCCATTTCTCCCTTTTCCCATTTCTCCCTTTTCCCATTTCTCCCCCGTTTCCCATTTCTCTCCCGTTTCCCATTTCTCTCCCGTTTCCCATTTCTCTCCCTTTTCCCATTTCTCTCCCTTTTCCCATTTCTCTCCCTTTTCCCATTTCTCTCCCTTTTCCCACTTCTCTCCCTTTTCCCTTTTCCCTCCATTTTCCCATTTCTCCCTTTTCCCATTTCTCCCTTTTTCCCATTTCTCTCCCTTTTCCCATTTCTCTCCCTTTTCCCATTTCTCTCCCTTTTCCCATTTCTCTCCCGTTTCCCATTTCTCTCCCGTTTCCCATTTCTCTCCCTTTTCCCATTTCTCTCCCTTTTCTCTATCCCGCTTCAGCAGGGAATTTCACCACAGCCTGGAGTGGGTCGCCAGACGTGACCGTGACCGGGACACCGCCAGGATGCGGCGCTCTCTCTGCACAGCCGGACATCTGCTGTACCTGCTGGCAGGTAGGGGCATCGGGGGAGAGAGAGAGATGGGGGGAGAGAGAGAGATGGGGGAGAGAGGGAGACATGGGGGGAGAGAGAGATGGGGGAGAGAGAGAAATGGGGGGGAGAGAGGAATGGGTGACCCTTCTTCCTCAATCAGTCAGTCACTCAGTCTGACCAAGCAAGAACCAAACGCTCGTTCTCACCTTCCACCCCACCAGCCAGTGGATCCAACAAATCATCCGCCAACATTTCCGTCACCTACAACGGGACCCCACCACTGGCCATATCTTCCCATCCCCCTCCCCTCTCTGCGTTCCGCAGAGACCGTTCCCTCAGTAACTCCCTGGTCCACTCGCCCCTTCCTACCCAAACCACCGACCCAGGCAGCAGGGGGCGGACCCGGCCAGCAGCCAGCAGGGCTCACTCACTCACTCACCCACCCACTCACCCACCCAATCACCTACTCACTCACTCACTCACTCACTCACTCACTCACTCACTCACCCACTCAGTGCCCAAGCTGGATTGTCAGAGACAGAGCTACTGTTCACTTTCAGCGACGTTACCTGAGGCTGAGGCCGTGCTGGCGGTCAGGACTGGTGTCGTGTCGGGTCCGGTAATGAGAGCGGGTTAAACAAAATTATCTCCCCCTTCTCCCTTTCTCCCTTTTCCCATTTCTCTCCCTTTTCCCACTTCTTTCCCTTTTCCCATTTCTCTCCCTTTTCCCATTTCTCTCCCTTTTCCCATTTCTCTCCCTTTTCCCATTTCTCTCCCTTTTCCCATTTCTCTCCCTTTTCCCATTTCTCTCCCTTTTCCCATTTCTCTCCCTTTTCCCATTTCTCTCCCTTTTCCCATTTCTCTCCCTTTTCCCATTTCTCTCCCTTTTCCCATTTCTCTCCCTTTTCCCATTTCTCTCCCTTTTCCCATTTCTCTCCCTTTTCCCATTTCTCTCCCTTTTCCCATTTCTCTCCCTTTTCCCATTTCTCTCCCTTTTCCCATTTCTCTCCCTTTTCCCATTTCTCTCCCTTTTCCCATTTCTCTCCCTTTTCCCATTTCTCTCCCTTTTCCCATTTCTCTCCCTTTTCCCATTTCTCCCCCTTTTCCCATTTCTCCCCCTTTTCCCATTTCTCCCCCTTTTCCCCATTTCTCTCCCTTTTCCCCATTTCTCTCCCTTTTCCCATTTCTCTCCCTTTTCCCATTTCTCTCCCTTTTCCCTTTTCTCTCCCTTTTCCCTTTTCTCTCCCTTTTCCCTTTTCTCTCCCTTTTCTCTATCCCGCTTCAGCAGGGAGTTTCTCCACAGCCTGGAGTGGGTCGCCAGACGTGACCGTGACCGGGACACCGCCAGGATGCGGCGCTCTCTCTGCACAGCCGGATATCTGCTGTACCTGCTGACAGGTAGAGACATGGGGGGAGAGAGAGAGAGAGAGATGGGGGAGGAGAGATGGGGGAGAGAGGGAGACATGGGGGGAGAGAGAGATGGGGAGAGAGGGAGGGATGGGGAGAGAGGGAGAGATGGGGGGAGAGAGAGATGGGGAGAGAGAGAAATGGGGGAGAGAGGAATGGGTGACCCTTCTTCCTCAATCAGTCAGTCACTCAGTCTGACCAAGCAAGAACCAAACGCTCGTTCTCACCTTCCACCCCACCAGCCAGTGGATCCAACAAATCATCCGCCAACATTTCCGTCACCTACAACGGGACACCACCACTGGCCATATCTTCCCATCCCCTCTCCTCTCTGCGTTCCGCAGAGACCGTTCCCTCCGTAACTCCCTGGTCCACTCGTCCCTTCCTACCCAAACCACCGACCCAGGCAGCAGGGGGCGGACCCGGCCAGCAGCCAGCATCACTCACTCACTCACTCACTCACCCACTCCCCAAGCTGGATTGTCAGAGACAGCGCTCCTGTTCAGTTTCAGCGACGTTACCTGAGGCTGAGGCCGTGCTGACGGTCGGGACCGGGTCCGGTGTCGTGTCGGGTCCGGTAATGAGAGCGGGTTAAACAAAATTTTCTCCCCATTTCTCTCCCTTTTCCCATTTCTCTCCCTTTTCCCACTTCTCTCCCTTTTCCCACTTCTCTCCCTTTTCCCTCCATTTTCCCATTTCTCCCTTTTCCCATTTCTCCCTTTTTCCCATTTCTCCCTTTTTCCCATTTCTCTCCCTTTTCCCATTTCTCTCCCTTTTCCCATTTCTCTCCCTTTTCCCATTTCTCTCCCTTTTCCCATTTCTCTCCCTTTTCCCATTTCTCTCCCTTTTCCCATTTCTCCCTTTTCCCATTTCTCTCTCTTTTCCCATTTCTCTCCCTTTTCCCATTTCTCTCCCGTTTCCCATTTCTCTCCCTTTTCCCATTTCTCTCCCTTTTCCCATTTCTCTCCCTTTTCCCACTTCTCTCCCTTTTCCCACTTCTCTCCCTTTTCCCACATCTCTCCCTTTTCCCACTTCTCTCCCTTTTCCCTCCATTTTCCCATTTCTCCCTTTTTCCCATTTCTCTCCCTTTTCCCATTTCTCTCCCTTTTCCCATTTCTCTCCCTTTTCCCATTTCTCCCTTTTCCCATTTCTCCCTTTTCCCATTTCTCCCTTTTCCCATTTCTCCCTTTTCCCATTTCTCTCCCTTTTCCCATTTCTCTCCCTTTTCCCATTTCTCTCCCTTTTCCCATTTCTCTCCCTTTTCCCATTTCTCTCCCTTTTCCCATTTCTCTCCCTTTTCCCATTTCTCTCCCTTTTCCCATTTCTCTCCCTTTTCCCACTTCTCTCCCTTTTCCCTTTTCCCTCCATTTTCCCATTTCTCCCTTTTCCCATTTCTCCCTTTTTCCCCATTTCTCTCCCTTTTCCCATTTCTCTCCCTTTTCCCATTTCTCTCCCTTTTCTCTATCCCGCTTCAGCAGGGAATTTCACCACAGCCTGGAGTGGGTCGCCAGACGTGACCGTGACCGGGACACCGCCAGGATGCGGCGCTCTCTCTGCACAGCCGGACATCTGCTGTACCTGCTGGCAGGTAGAGGCATGGGGGGAGAGAGAGAGATGGGGGGAGAGAGAGAGATGGGGGAGAGAGGGAGACATGGGGGGAGAGAGAGATGGGGGAGAGAGAGAAATGGGGGGGAGAGAGGAATGGGTGACCCTTCTTCCTCAATCAGTCAGTCACTCAGTCTGACCAAGCAAGAACCAAACGCTCGTTCTCACCTTCCACCCCACCAGCCATTGGATCCAACAAATCATCCGCCAACATTTCCGTCACCTACAACGGGACCCCACCACTGGCCATATCTTCCCATCCCCTCCCCTCTCTGCGTTCCGCAGAGACCGTTCCCTCAGTAACTCCCTGGTCCACTCGCCCCTTCCTACCCAAACCACCGACCCAGGCAGCAGGGGGCGGACCCGGCCAGCAGCCAGCAGGGCTCACTCACTCACTCACCCACCCACTCACCCACCCAATCACCTACTCACTCACTCACTCACTCACTCACTCACCCACTCAGTGCCCAAGCTGGATTGTCAGAGACAGAGCTACTGTTCAGTTTCAGCGACGTTACCTGAGGCTGAGGCCGTGCTGGCGGTCAGGACTGGTGTCGTGTCGGGTCCGGTAATGAGAGCGGGTTAAACAAAATTATCTCCCCCTTCTCCCTTTCTCCCTTTTCCCATTTCTCTCCCTTTTCCCACTTCTTTCCCTTTTCCCATTTCTCTCCCTTTTCCCATTTCTCTCCCTTTTCCCATTTCTCTCCCTTTTCCCATTTCTCTCCCTTTTCCCATTTCTCTCCCTTTTCCCATTTCTCTCCCTTTTCCCATTTCTCTCCCTTTTCCCATTTCTCTCCCTTTTCCCATTTCTCTCCCTTTTCCCATTTCTCTCCCTTTTCCCATTTCTCTCCCTTTTCCCACTTCTCTCCCTTTTCCCACTTCTCTCCCTTTTCCCACTTCTCTCCCTTTTCCCTTTTCCCTCCATTTTTCCATTTCTCCCTTTTCCCATTTCTCCCTTTTTCCCATTTCTCTCCCTTTTCCCATTTCTCTCCCTTTTCCCATTTCTCCCTTTTCCCATTTCTCCCTTTTCCCATTTCTCCCTTTTCCCATTTCTCCCTTTTCCCATTTCTCCCTTTTCCCATTTCTCCCTTTTCCCATTTCTCCCTTTTCCCATTTCTCCCCCGTTTCCCATTTCTCTCCCGTTTCCCATTTCTCTCCCGTTTCCCATTTCTCTCCCTTATCCCATTTCTCTCCCTTTTCCCATTTCTCTCCCTTTTCCCATTTCTCTCCCTTTTCCCACTTCTCTCCCTTTTCCCTTTTCCCTCCATTTTCCCATTTCTCCCTTTTCCCATTTCTCCCTTTTTCCCATTTCTCTCCCATTTCCCATTTCTCTCCCTTTTCCCATTTCTCTCCCGTTTCCCATTTCTCTCCCGTTTCCCATTTCTCTCCCTTTTCCCATTTCTCTCCCTTTTCTCTATCCCGCTTCAGCAGGGAATTTCACCACAGCCTGGAGTGGGTCGCCAGGCGTGACCGTGACCGGGACACCGCCAGGATGCGGCGCTCTCTCTGCACAGCCGGACATCTGCTGTACCTGCTGGCAGGTAGAGGCATCGGGGGAGAGAGAGAGATGGGGGGAGAGAGAGAGATGGGGGAGAGAGGGAGACATGGGGGGAGAGAGAGATGGGGGAGAGAGAGAAATGGGGGGGAGAGAGGAATGGGTGACCCTTCTTCCTCAATCAGTCAGTCACTCAGTCTGACCAAGCAAGAACCAAACGCTCATTCTCACCTTCCACCCCACCAGCCAGTGGATCCAACAAATCATCCGCAACATTTCCGTCACCTACAACGGGACCCCACCACTGGCCATATCTTCCCATCCCCTCCCCTCTCTGCGTTCCGCAGAGACCGTTCCCTCAGTAACTCCCTGGTCCACTCGCCCCTTCCTACCCAAACCACCGACCCAGGCAGCAGGGGGCGGACCCGGCCAGCAGCCAGCAGGGCTCACTCACTCACTCACCCACCCACTCACCCACCCAATCACCTACTCACTCACTCACTCACTCACTCACTCACTCACTCACTCACTCACCCACTCAGTGCCCAAGCTGGATTGTCAGAGACAGAGCTACTGTTAACTTTCAGCGACGTTACCTGAGGCTGAGGCCGTGCTGGCGGTCAGGACTGGTGTCGTGTCGGGTCCGGTAATGAGAGCGGGTTAAACAAAATTATCTCCCCCTTCTCCCTTTCTCCCTTTTCCCATTTCTCTCCCTTTTCCCACTTCTTTCCCTTTTCCCATTTCTCTCCCTTTTCCCATTTCTCTCCCTTTTCCCATTTCTCTCCCTTTTCCCATTTCTCTCCCTTTTCCCATTTCTCTCCCTTTTCCCATTTCTCTCCCTTTTCCCATTTCTCTCCCTTTTCCCATTTCTCTCCCTTTTCCCATTTCTCTCCCTTTTCCCATTTCTCTCCCTTTTCCCATTTCTCTCCCTTTTCCCATTTCTCTCCCTTTTCCCATTTCTCTCCCTTTTCCCATTTCTCTCCCTTTTCCCATTTCTCTCCCTTTTCCCATTTCTCTCCCTTTTCCCATTTCTCTCCCTTTTCCCATTTCTCTCCCTTTTCCCATTTCTCCCCCTTTTCCCATTTCTCCCCCTTTTCCCATTTCTCCCCCTTTTCCCATTTCTCCCCCTTTTCCCCATTTCTCTCCCTTTTCCCCATTTCTCTCCCTTTTCCCATTTCTCTCCCTTTTCCCATTTCTCCCCCTTTTCCCATTTCTCTCCCTTTTCCCATTTCTCTCCCTTTTCCCTTTTCTCTCCCTTTTCCCTTTTCTCTCCCTTTTCCCTTTTCTCTCCCTTTTCTCTATCCCGCTTCAGCAGGGAGTTTCTCCACAGCCTGGAGTGGGTCGCCAGACGTGACCGTGACCGGGACACCGCCAGGATGCGGCGCTCTCTCTGCACAGCCGGATATCTGCTGTACCTGCTGACAGGTAGAGACATGGGGGGAGAGAGAGAGAGAGAGATGGGGGAGGAGAGATGGGGGAGAGAGGGAGACATGGGGGGAGAGAGAGATGGGGAGAGAGGGAGGGATGGGGAGAGAGGGAGAGATGGGGGGAGAGAGAGATGGGGAGAGAGAGAAATGGGGGAGAGAGGAATGGGTGACCCTTCTTCCTCAATCAGTCAGTCACTCAGTCTGACCAAGCAAGAACCAAACGCTCGTTCTCACCTTCCACCCCACCAGCCAGTGGATCCAACAAATCATCCGCCAACATTTCCGTCACCTACAACGGGACACCACCACTGGCCATATCTTCCCATCCCCTCTCCTCTCTGCGTTCCGCAGAGACCGTTCCCTCCGTAACTCCCTGGTCCACTCGTCCCTTCCTACCCAAACCACCGACCCAGGCAGCAGGGGGCGGACCCGGCCAGCAGCCAGCATCACTCACTCACTCACTCACTCACCCACTCCCCAAGCTGGATTGTCAGAGACAGCGCTCCTGTTCAGTTTCAGCGACGTTACCTGAGGCTGAGGCCGTGCTGACGGTCGGGACCGGGTCCGGTGTCGTGTCGGGTCCGGTAATGAGAGCGGGTTAAACAAAATTTTCTCCCCATTTCTCTCCCTTTTTCCATTTCTCTCCCTTTTCCCATTTCTCTCCCTTTTCCCACTTCTCTCCCTTTTCCCACTTCTCTCCCTTTTCCCACTTCTCTCCCTTTTCCCACTTCTCTCCCTTTTCCCTCCATTTTCCCATTTCTCCCTTTTCCCATTTCTCCCTTTTTCCCATTTCTCCCTTTTTCCCATTTCTCTCCCTTTTCCCATTTCTCTCCCTTTTCCCATTTCTCTCCCTTTTCCCATTTCTCTCCCTTTTCCCATTTCTCCCTTTTCCCATTGCTCTCCCGTTTCCCATTTCTCTCCCTTTTCCCATTTCTTTCCCTTTTCCCATTTCTCTCCCTTTTCCCACTTCTCTCCCTTTTCCCACTTCTCTCCCTTTTCCCACATCTCTCCCTTTTCCCACTTCTCTCCCTTTTCCCTTTTCCCTCCATTTTCCCATTTCTCTCCCTTTTCCCATTTCTCTCCCTTTTCCCATTTCTCTCCCTTTTCCCACTTCTCTCCCTTTTCCCTTTTCCCTCCATTTTCCCATTTCTCCCTTTTCCCATTTCTCCCTTTTTCCCATTTCTCTCCCTTTTCCCATTTCTCTCCCTTTTCCCATTTCTCTCCCTTTTCTCTATCCCGCTTCAGCAGGGAATTTCACCACAGCCTGGAGTGGGTCGCCAGACGTGACCGTGACCGGGACACCGCCAGGATGCGGCGCTCTCTCTGCACAGCCGGACATCTGCTGTACCTGCTGGCAGGTAGAGGCATGGGGGGAGAGAGAGAGATGGGGGGAGAGAGAGAGATGGGGGAGAGAGGGAGACATGGGGGGAGAGAGAGATGGGGGAGAGAGAGAAATGGGGGGGAGAGAGGAATGGGTGACCCTTCTTCCTCAATCAGTCAGTCACTCAGTCTGACCAAGCAAGAACCAAACGCTCGTTCTCACCTTCCACCCCACCAGCCATTGGATCCAACAAATCATCCGCCAACATTTCCGTCACCTACAACGGGACCCCACCACTGGCCATATCTTCCCATCCCCTCCCCTCTCTGCGTTCCGCAGAGACCGTTCCCTCAGTAACTCCCTGGTCCACTCGCCCCTTCCTACCCAAACCACCGACCCAGGCAGCAGGGGGCGGACCCGGCCAGCAGCCAGCAGGGCTCACTCACTCACTCACCCACCCACTCACCCACCCAATCACCTACTCACTCACTCACTCACTCACTCACTCACCCACTCAGTGCCCAAGCTGGATTGTCAGAGACAGAGCTACTGTTCAGTTTCAGCGACGTTACCTGAGGCTGAGGCCATGCTGGCGGTCAGGACTGGTGTCGTGTCGGGTCCGGTAATGAGAGCGGGTTAAACAAAATTATCTCCCCCTTCTCCCTTTCTCCCTTTTCCCATTTCTCTCCCTTTTCCCACTTCTTTCCCTTTTCCCATTTCTCTCCCTTTTCCCATTTCTCTCCCTTTTCCCATTTCTCTCCCTTTTCCCATTTCTCTCCCTTTTCCCATTTCTCTCCCTTTTCCCATTTCTCTCCCTTTTCCCATTTCTCTCCCTTTTCCCATTTCTCTCCCTTTTCCCATTTCTCTCCCTTTTCCCATTTCTCTCCCTTTTCCCATTTCTCTCCCTTTTCCCATTTCTCTCCCTTTTCCCATTTCTCTCCCTTTTCCCATTTCTCTCCCTTTTCCCATTTCTCCCCCTTTTCCCATTTCTCCCCCTTTTTCCCATTTCTCTCCCTTTTCCCCATTTCTCTCCCTTTTCCCCATTTCTCTCCCTTTTCCCTTTTCTCTCCCTTTTCCCTTTTCTCTCCCTTTTCCCTTTTCTCTCCCTTTTCTCTATCCCGCTTCAGCAGGGAGTTTCTCCACAGCCTGGAGTGGGTCGCCAGACGTGACCGTGACCGGGACACCGCCAGGATGCGGCGCTCTCTCTGCTCAGCCGGATATCTGCTGTACCTGCTGACAGGTAGAGACATGGGGGGAGAGAGAGAGAGAGAGAGATGGGGGAGGAGAGATGGGGGAGAGAGGGAGACATGGGGGGAGAGAGAGATGGGGAGAGAGGGAGGGATGGGGAGAGAGGGAGAGATGGGGGGAGAGAGAGATGGGGAGAGAGAGAAATGGGGGAGAGAGGAATGGGTGACCCTTCTTCCTCAATCAGTCGGTCACTCAGTCTGACCAAGCAAGGACCAAACGCTCGTTCTCACCTTCCACCCCACCAGCCAGTGGATCCAACAAATCATCCGCCAACATTTCCGTCACCTACAACGGGACACCACCACTGGCCATATCTTCCCATCCCCTCTCCTCTCTGCGTTCCGCAGAGACCGTTCCCTCCGTAACTCCCTGGTCCACTCGTCCCTTCCTACCCAAACCACCGACCCAGGCAGCAGGGGGCGGACCCGGCCAGCAGCCAGCATCACTCACTCACTCACTCACTCACTCACTCACTCACTCACTCACTCACTCACTCACTCACTCACTCACTCACTCACTCACTCACTCACTCACTCACTCACTCACGCACTCACGCACTCACGCACTCACTCACTCACTCACCCACTCCCCAAGCTGGATTGTCAGAGACAGCGCTCCTGTTCAGTTTCAGTGACGTTACCTGAGGCTGAGGCCGTGCTGATGGTCGGGACCGGGTCCAGTGTCGTGTCGGGTCCGGTAATGAGAGCGGGTTAAACAAAATTTTCTCCCCATTTCTCTCCCTTTTCCCATTTCTCTCCCTTTTCCCATTTCTCTCCCTTTTCCCACTTCTCTCCCTTTTCCCACTTCTCTCCCTTTTCCCTTTTCCCTCCATTTTCCCATTTCTCCCTTTTCCCATTTCTCCCTTTTTCCCATTTCTCCCTTTTTCCCATTTCTCTCCCTTTTCCCATTTCTCTCCCTTTTCCCTTTTCTCTCCCTTTTCCCTTTTCTCTCCCTTTTCTCTATCCCGCTTCAGCAGGGAGTTTCTCCACAGCCTGGAGTGGGTCGCCAGACGTGACCATGACCGGGACACCGCCAGGATGCGGCGCTCTCTCTGCACAGCCGGACATCTGCTGTACCTGCTGACAGGTAGAGACATGGGGGGAGAGAGAGATGGGGGAGGAGAGATGGGGGAGAGAGGGAGACATGGGGGGAGAGAGAGATGGGGAGAGAGGGAGGGATGGGGAGAGAGGGAGAGATGGGGGGAGAGAGAGATGGGGAGAGAGAGAAATGGGGGGAGAGAGGAATGGGTGACCCTTCTTCCTCAATCAGTCAGTCACTCAGTCTGACCAAGCAAGAACCAAACGCTCGTTCTCACCTTCCACCCCACCAGCCAGTGGATCCAACAAATCATCCGCCAACATTTCCGTCACCTACAACGGGACACCACCACTGGCCATATCTTCCCATCCCCTCCCCTCTCTGCGTTCCGCAGAGACCGTTCCCTCAGTAACTCCCTGGTCCACTCGCCCCTTCCTACCCAAAACACCGACCCAGGCATCAGGGGGCGGACCCGGCCAGCAGCCAGCAGGGGGCGGACCCGGCCAGCAGCCAGCAGGGCTCACCCACCCACCCACCCAATCACCTACCCACTCACTCACTCACTCACTCACTCACTCACTCACTCACTCACCCACTCACTCACTCACTCACTCACTCACTCACCCACTCACCCACTCAGTGCCCAAGCTGGATTGTCAGAGACAGAGCTACTGTTCAGTTTCAGCGACGTTACCTGAGGCTGAGGCTGAGGCTGAGGCCGTGCTGGCGGTCGGGACCGGGTCCGGTGTCGTGTCGGGTCCGGTAATGAGAGCCGGTTAAACAAAATTATCTCCCCCTTCTCCCTTTTCCCCATTTCTCTCCCTTTCTCCCTTTTCCCATTTCTCTCCCTTTTCCCACTTCTCTCCCTTTTCCCACTTCTCTCCCTTTTCCCATTTCTCTCCCTTTTCCTATTTCCCTTTTCCCATTTCTCTCCCTTTTCCCATTTCTCTCCCTTTTCCCATTTCTCTCCCTTTTCCCATTTCTCACCCTTTTCCCATTTCTCTCCCTTTTCCCACTTCTCTCCCTTTTCCCACTTCTCTCCCTTTTCCCACTTCTCTCCCTTTTCCCACTTCTCTCCCTTTTCCCATTTCTCTCCCTTTTCCTATTTCCCTTTTCCCATTTCTCTCCCTTTTCCCATTTCTCTCCCTTTTCCCATTTCTCTCCCTTTTCCCATTTCTCTCCCTTTTCCCATTTCTCACCCTTTTCCCATTTCTCTCCCTTTTCCCATTTCTCTCCCTTTTCCCATTTCTCTCCCTTTTCCCATTTCTCTCCCTTTTCCCATTTCTCTCCCTTTTCCAATTTCTCTCCCTTTTCCCATTTCTCTCCCTTTTCTCTTTTCCCATTTCTCTCCCTTTTCCCTTTTCTCTCCCTTTTCTCTATCCCGCTTCAGCAGGGAGTTTCTCCAAAGCCTGGAGTGGGTCGCCAGACGTGACCGTGACCGGGACACCGCCAGGATGCGGCGCTCTCTCTGCACAGCCGGACATCTGCTGTACCTGCTGACAGGTAGAGACATGGGGGGAGAGAGAGAGGGAGAGATGGGGAGAGAGAGAGATGGGGGAGGAGAGATGGGGGAGAGAGGGAGACATGGGGGGAGAGAGAGATGGTGAGAGAGGGAGAAATGGGGAGAGAGGGAGAGATGGGGGAGAGATGGGGGAGAGAGAGAGATGGGAGAGAGATTGGGAGAGAGGGAAAGAGATGGGGAGAGAGGGAAAGAGATGGGGGAGAGATGGGGGAGAGAGAGAGATGGGAGAGAGATTGGGAGAGAGGGAAAGAGATGGGGAGAGAGGGAAAGAGATGGGGGAGAGAGATACGAAGAGTGAGAGAATGCGAGCTGCTGTCCACAGAGTTGGGAGTGGGCAATTGTCAGTCAAACACTGTATTGGGGTAACTCTGCGGGTCGGGCCACATCTGTGGAGAGAAGGAATGGGTGACTTTTCGGGTCGAGACCCTTCTCTGTAGAACCCGAAACGTCACCCATTCCTTCTCTCCACAGATGCTGCCTGACCCGCTGAGTTAGCCCAGCATTTTGTGTCTACATTCATCAGTGAAGATGTCATTTAGCTTAGTGATACGATGCAGAAACAGGCCCTTCGGCCCACCGGGTACGCAGCGACCAGCGATCAGGCCGCACTAACGCTGCCCTACACACACACAAGGGACAATCTCTAATTTTACAGAAGCCAATTAACCTACAAGCCTGTCGGTCTTAAGAGGTTTGGAGGGAATAGTGTCGGTAGTAAAGAAAGCAAACTCAATGCTAGCATTTATTTCAAGAGGGCTTGTGTACAAAAACAGGGGGTGTTATGCTGAGGCTCTATAAGGCACTGGTCTGGCCCCATTTGGAATATTGTCAGCAATTTTCGCTGTACTCGCTGGAGTTTAGAAGAATGAGGGGGGACCTCATTGAAACTTCACCGAATACTGAAAGACCCGGATAGGTTGGATGTAGAGAGGATGTTTCCACTAGTGGGAGAGTCTAGGACCAGAGGGCACAGCCTCAGAATTAAAGGACGTTCCGTCAGGAAGGAGATGAGGAGGAATTTATTTAGTCAGAGGGCGGTGAATAGAAACAGAGAGAATAGGTGCAGGAGTAGACCATTCGGCCCTTCGAGCCTGCACCGCCATTCAATATGATCATGGCTGATCATCCAGCTCGGTAACCTGTACCTGCCTTCTCTCCATACCCCCTGATCCCTTTAGCCACAAGGGCCACATCTAACTCCCTCTTAAATATAGCCAATGAACTGGCCTCAACTACTTTCTGTGGCAGAGAATTCCACAGACTCACCACTCTGTGTGAAGAAATGTTTTCTCATTTCGGTCCTATTGCACCTGCCATGCATTTACCCATTCGCCTAGTCCATCACAGGTACCGACAGGGTGCAGGTAAATGGACAGGTGATGTCAGAGGTCAGGTACATGGACAGGTACTGTCACAGACCAGGTACATGGACAGGCGATGACACAGGGCAGGTACATGGACAGGTACTGACACAGACCAGGTGCAAGGACAGGTGATGACACAGGGCAGGTACATGGACAGGTACTGACACAGGTACTGTCACAGACCAGGTACATGGACAGGTGATGTCACAGACCAGGTACATGGACAGGTGATGACACAGAGCAGGTGTCCACAGAACACCCATCAACACTTCAGTACTTGTCCACATCTGACCTTGGTCACTGTTCTATTAACAGCCAGAATTCACCTTCCTGAGCCTCCCTGTCCCACTTCTCCTCAAGATTCTGGAGTCAAGAGCGTTTTATTGTCGTGTGTCCCAGATAGAACAATTAAATTCTTACTTGCTGCAGCACAACAGAAAATACAACAACAACAACAGAATATGTAAACAGATCACACCTTGCTCTCCACCAGAGACTGGGTAGAGTTGCTGCCTCACAGCGCCAGAGACCCAGGTTCAATCCACACTGCTGGTGTCGTTTGTGCAGAATTTGTACGCTCTCCCTGCGGGTTTTCTCCTGATTAACATGGACACATAGAAACATAGAAAATAGGTGCAGGAGGAGGCCATTTAGCCCATCGAGCCAGCACCGCCATTCATTGTGATCATGGCTGATCATCCACAATCAGTAACCCGTGCCTGCCTTCTCCCCATATCCCTTGATTCCACTAGCCCCTAGAGCTCTATCTAACTCTCTTTTAAATCCATCCAGTGAATTGGCTTCCACTGCCCTCTGTGGCAGAGAATTCCACAAATTCACAACTTTGGATGAAAAAGTTCCTTCTCACCTCAGTTTTAAATGGCCTCCCCTTTATTCTTAGACTGTGTGGCACCTGGTTCTGGACTCCCCCAACATTGGGAACATTTTTCCTGCATCTAGCTTGTCCAGTCCTTTTTATAATTTTATAAGTCTCTATAAGATCAACTCTCATCCTTCCAAACTACAGCGAATACAAGCCCAGTCCTTCCAATCTTTCCTCATATGACAGTCCCGCCATCCCGGGGATTAACCTGGTGAACCTACGCTGCACTGCCTCAATAGCAAGGACGTCCTTCCTCAAATTAGGAGACCAAAACTGCACACAATACTCCATGTGTGGTCTCACCAGGGCCCTGTACAACTGCAGAAGCACCTCTTTGCTCTTATACTCAAATCCTCTCGTTATGAAGGCCATTAGCTTTCTTCACTGCCTGCTGTACCTGCGCGCCAACGTTCAGTTTCTTTCCACACTTCAAAGACGGACAGGTGTGTTTGCTAATTGCCTTTGGTAAAGTTGTAAATGATGGCGCGTGTTTGGGGTGGTGTTAGTGCGCTGGTCGGTGTGGGCTCGGAGGGCCAGTTTCCACGCTGTATCTCCAAAGTGTAAAGACCACTCTCCACACATCTCCAGAGGTGGAAGGGCCAATCACTGCGTGTACACTCCAAACAAATATCTCAGCATGTATTTGATGATGTGAAATAATTTAAATCAGTTCAACCCTCTGTGGTGCAGAGTTGGTTTAGTTTACACACCCTGGGGGTGTGGGTTACAATGTTAATTCTGTAAAATGTCCTCTCCAACACAGTCCCCGCGCCCTGACCTGCCCTCCCCGGTCCGCAGGGAATCGGCCGCAGGTCGGGCAGCGTCTGTGGGGCAGTGAGACGGTCAGGGCCTGGGGGTCGGGACCCTGCCTGATGCACCGCTCCTGCCCAGGGTCACAAATCACACCCATCAACTCTCATTGACCCACCCCCTTCACCCTGCCCCTCTCTCCCCTCCCCCGTGAACTCGTCTCCCATCCCCACGTTTCCCTTTTATCCCCCACCCGCCACCCCCTCCCTCCTTCTCCCCTCCTCCTCCTCCATTCCCCTCATCCCCCCTACTCCCCCCTTCCCCAACCCTCTTCTCCCCCTCCCCCTCCCTGACTCCCTCCTTCTCCACTCCTACCCCTTTCTCCGCGACTCCCTCCTTCTCCCCCTTCCCCTTCTCCCCCCTCCCCCCCTCTCCCCCTCCCCCCCCTCTCCAGGCCCAGGCTTACATGACAGGCAGTAGGTGTTAAATAAATCTGTTTTATTATGTACAAAGAGCATTTTACAAAATCATCACAAGCTGCACAAAAACTTGCAGAACAAACATCCACAGGATCAGTAACCAAACTTTGTATAAATGACAGGTTTCCAAAGAGAAACAACAGACAATAGTCAATAGGTGCAGGAGGAGGCCATTCGGCCCTTCGAGCCAGCGCTGCCATTCGCCGTAATCATGGCTGATCATCCACAGTCAGTACCCCGTTCCTGCCTTCTCCCCATACCCCGACAGCACGGACAAAGTGGGAACTGTTCCATGTTCCACAAGGGTCTTGTCGTAAACTTTGGGATCTGGGACCATGGACACATCTGGTCACATCTGCCACAGAGACGGGACAGCAGCAAACCCGTTCCCCGTCACCCGGACACGGGGTGCTCTGTCACCCCCCGCGTACAGTGGTCCCCACTCTGCAACTCTCCCGGTCCCACAACGCCCGCTCCTCATCCCTGAGAGAGAGAGGGGGGGTGAGAGGGGGGAGAGAGGGGGGGGGGGGGGAGAGAGAGAATGAGTCCTGTGTTAGTGACTGGGCATCGCGGCCCATCCATCCCGTTCACTGCTGGGGCAGCGTCACCCCACAATGTTAGCCGGGGGAGAGGGGAGGGGGCGGGGGGGAGGGGCAGGGAGACAGGGGAAGAGAGGTGGCGACCGAGAGAGAGGGGGGGAGGAAACGGAGAGAGGGGGGAAGGAAAGGAAGGGGGACGGAGAGGGGGGGGAAGGGGGACGGAGAGGGGGGGGAACGGGACGGGATGGAGAGAGGGGACGGGACGGAGATGGGGGGAGGGTGGGATGACGAGGGGGAGGGGCGGTGAGGGGGAGGAGGAGCGCGGACAGAGAGGGGAGACGGGGATACTCACGGCAAGGTGTGGGGGTTGCTGCAGAGATACGATGCCCAGACTCCCAGTACGGCTAGAACGAGAAGGATCACGACGGGTATGATCGCCCAACGACACCTGGACCCTGGAGGAGACAGACCCACACAGCCGTGAAAATGGAGCTTCGTTTAGAGACACAGCGCGGAAACAGGCCCTTCAGCTAGGCTTGTATACACTGGAATTTAGAAGGATGAGAGGGGATCTTATCGAGACGTATAAGATTATTAAGGGGTTGGACACGTTAGAGGCAGGAAACATGTTCCCAATGTTGGGGGAAGTTCGGAACCAGGGGCCACACAGTTTAAGAATAAGGGGTCGGCCATTTAGAACGGAGATGAGGAAAAACCTTTTAAGTCAGAGAGTTGAGAATCTGTGGAATTCTCTGCCTCAGACGGCAGTGGAGGCCAATTCTCTGAATGCATTCAAGAGAGAGCTAGATAGAGCTCTTAAGGATAGCGGAGTCAGGGGGTATGGGGAGAAGGCAGGAACGGGGTACTGATTGAGAATGATCAGCCATGATCACATTCAATGGCGGTGCTGGCTCGAAGGGCCGAATGGCCTCCTCCTGCACCTATTGTCTATTGGCCCATTGAGTACACTAGTCTTTCCAATCTTTCCTCATATGTCAGTCCCGCCATCCGAGGGATCAATCTCGTGAACCTACGCTGCAATGCCTCAATTACAAGGATGTCCTTCCTCAAATTAGGAGACCAAAACTGTACACACTACTCCAGATGTGGTCTTACCAAGGCCTTGTACAACTGCAGAAGGACCTCTTTACTCCCATACTGAAATCCTCTTGTTATGAAGGCCAACATGCCATTAGCTTTCTTCACTGCCTGCTGTACCTGCACGCCAACTTTCAGTGACTGGTGTACAAGGACACCCAGGTCTCGCTGCACCTCCCCCTTACCTGACTTAACTCCATTGAGATAATAATCTGCCTCCTTGTTTTTGCCATTCTCAATCAGTACCCCGTTCCTGCCTTCTCCCCATACCCCCTGACTCCGCTATCCTTAAGAGCTCTATCTAGCTCTCTCTTGAATGCATTCAGAGAATTGGCCTCCACTGCCTTCTGAGGCAGAGAATTCCACAGATTCACAACTTTCTGACTGAAAAAGTTTTTCCTCCTCTCAGTTCTAAATGGCCGACCCCCTCAGCAGGTCAGGCAGCATCTCGGGAGAGAAGGAAGGGTCTCGACCCGGAACGTCACCCATTCCTTCTCTCCCGAGATGCTGCCTGACCTGCTGAGTTACTCCAGCATTTTGTGAATAAATACCTTCGAAGAGTTTTTGTATATAGATTAATTAATTAAGGAAGAGATTAATAAAGATATATAATAAATATATGTGGGGGTTCCCTGAGACATGAAAATTATTTCCAGGGTTCTGCTGAGAAATGCTGGAATGGAGGGAAAGGGATCATGTTCAGGCAGGGGGATCAGTTTGCATTGGCATCATGTTCGGTACAAACATTATTCCTGTGCTGGTTTCTGGGGTCTGTTGGCCATGGGGGCACCGGCGTGAACTAAGGGGGAGCTCAGATGGAATGTGTCAATAATGGTTAGTGTAAAATTGAATCATTTGTAACTTTTCCGGCGCCCTTTATGTGGCGATTCTTTGCATATCTTGCGTGCGAACAAGAAAAAAAAATGTATCACTGCGCCTTGTCAGATGTGACAAGGAAGCATTCATTCACGGAGAGTGCCGTGCGCAAGTGGGTGGGACAAGGCCAGAATTCCCCACTGGGTCAGCATGGGCCGTGTGGGCCGAAGAGCCAGTCTGGGTGCTGTGCAACTCTGCACGCCACTACTCACCGACCACGCGCAGCTCAAAGTGCTCCACGTCGCGGTTCCTCGGCTCCCTGTCAAAGTAGTTTGTCTCTATCTCGTAGGTCCCCTGGTCACCGAGACCCACGGCCCACAGCTCGATTTCACCGTCCAGTCGGAAGCGGACTCTGTCCCCGTAGGACGGGTGGATCCAGGACGGACTCTCCGGGCTGTAAGACTTCCAACCCAGGATCGGCAGGTCAGGATGGAGACGCCACATCGACACCCTGATCTTCTCGTGGCTGTGGGGCTGGACGGGGAACCTCACCATCCCACCCATGGTGACAGTGGTGACCGAGCCCACGGTGGCCGACGTTCTTGTACCGCACACAGCCGCAGTGTGGAGACCTGCAACACAACAAGGTCATAGAATGTTTCGAGGATGTAACCAGTAGAGTGGATAAGGGAGAACCAGTCGATGTGTTATATCTGGACTTTCAGAAGGCCTTCGACAAGGTCCCACATAGGAGATTGGTGTAACAAACTTAAAGCACACGGTATTGGGGGTTCGGTGTTGAGGTGGATAGAGAACTGGTTGGCGGACAGGAAGCAAAGAGTAGGAATAAACGGGTCCTTTTCGGAATGGCAGGCAGTGACTAGTGGGGTACCGCAAGGCTCAGTGCTGGGACCCCAGTTATTTACAATATATATCAATGATTTGGACGAGGGAATTGAATGCAAGTTTGCGGATGACACGAAGCTGGGTGGCAGTGTTAGCTGTGAGGATGATGCTAGGAGGCTGCAGAGTGACTTGGATAGATTAGGCGAGTGGGCAAATGCATGGCAGATGCAATATAATGTGGATAAATGTGAGGTTATCCACTTTGGCGGCAAGAACAGGAAAGCAGAGTATTACCTGAATGGTGGCCAATTAGGAAGAGGGGAGATGCAACGTGACCTGGGTGTCATGGTGCACTAGTCATTGAAAGCAAGCGTGCAGGTGCAGCAGGCAGTGAAGAAAGCGAATGGTATGTTGGCATTCATAGCGAGGGGATTTCAGTATAGGAGCAGGGAGGTTCTGCTGCAGTTGTCCAGGGCCTTGGTGAGACCGCACCTGGAGTATTGTATACAGTTTTGGTCTCCTAATCTGAAGAAAGACATTCTAGCTTTAGAGGGAGTACAGAGAAGGTTCACCAGATTGATCTCTGGGATGGCAGGGCTTTCATATGAAGAAAGACTGGATAGACTGGGCTTGTACTCGCTGGAATTTAGAAGACTGAGGGGGGATCTTATAGAAACATATAAAATTCTTAAGGGGTTGGAGAGGCTAGATGCGGGAAGATTGTTCCCGATGTTGGGGAAGTCCAGAACCAGGGGTCACAGCTTAAGGATAAGGGGGAAGTCTTTTAGGACCAAGATGAGAAAACATTTCTTCATACAGAGAGTGATGAGTCTGTGGAATTCTCTGCCACAGAAGGTAGTTGAGGCCAGTTCATTGGCTATATTTAAGAGGGAATTAGATGTGGCCCTTGTGGCTGAAGGGATCAGGGGGTATGGAGAGAAGGCAGGTACGGGATACTGAGCTGGATGATCAGCCATGATCATATTGAATGGCGGTGCAGGCTCGAAGGGCCGAATGGCCTACTCCTGCACCTATTTTCTATGTTTCTATGTCATTGTACCTGCCTGCTTCATCACCCACAGAAAACATTGCCCCTCACATTCCCATTGAACCTGACCCCCCCCCCCCCCCCTCTCCGGGTAACTGTGTGTTTGTGTTGTCATTTGTGATCGGAGCACCAAGGCACATTCCTTAAATGTGCACATACTTGGCCAATAAACTTATTCATTCATTCATCAACTTATTCATTCATTCATGAAAAGGTGAGGCTAAAGGTGAAAGGAGTCAGAAAGGGGGTCAGATGAGGAGAGTAGTGAAATGTGAAGCTGCAGGGAGGGGTATGGATATGAGAGTCAGTCTGAAGAAGGTTCTCGACCCAAAACATCATCTATTCCTTATCTCCACAGATGCTGCCCGACCCGCTGAGTTACTCTAGCACTCTGTGAAACATCACCTATTCATGTTCTCCACATACGCTGCCTGACCCGCTGAGTTACTCCAGCACTCTGTGAAACGTCACCTATCCATGTTCCCCACAGATGATGCCTGACCGGCTGAGTTACCTCAACACTCTGTGAAACGTCACCTATCCATGTTCTCCACAGATGCTGCCTGACCCGCTGAGTTACTCCAGTTTATTGCATGTACACTCTTGTTTAAGACCACCACACCTTGGGGAAAAGGGCTGTGACCATCCACATTACCAACGCCCCTCATGGTTTTATACACCTCAACAAGAATCCCCCTCATCCCCAGAGTAGGGACCTACCCTGTGCAGTGGCTCCCTGTAACCTAACCCCCACTGTGCCCGTGCCAAGCTGGTCTATCCCTTCTGCACCCTCTCCAGCACCATGCCACCTCCCTGTAGCTGGGCGCTAGAACTGTGGTGTCACCAACGACATACAGATAGATACATCATGATGTACAATGGTGGCACAGCGGTAGAGCTGCTGCCACACAGCGCCAGAGACCAGGGTTCGATCCTGACCACGGGTGCTGTCTGTGTGGAATCTGTACGTTCTCCCCGTGACCTGCGTGGGTTTTCTCCGGGATCTCCGGTTTAAGTCATAAGTGATAGGTGTAGAATTGGACCATTCGGCCCATCAGGTCTACTCCACCATTCAATCACGGCTGATTTATCTCTCCCTCCTAACCCCATTCTCCTGCCTTCTCCCCATAACCCCTGACACCCGCACTGACCAACAATTTATCTATCTCTGCCTTAAAAATATCCAATAGACAATAGGTGCAGGAGGAGGCTATTCGGCCCTTCGAGCCAGCACCGCCATTCAATGCACTTCTTTCCACACGCCCTGACTCCGCTATCCTTAAGAGCTCTATCCAGCTCTCTCTTGAATGCATTCCGAGAATTGGCCTCCACTGCCTTCTGAGGCAGAGAATTCCACATAATCACAACTCTCTGACTGAAAATATTTCTCCTCATCTCAGTTCTAAATGGCCTACCCCTTATTCTTAAACTGTGGCCCCTTGTTCTGGACTCCCCCAACATTGGGATGAGGCTGTGACCTCTGGTCTTAGACTCTCCCACTAAAGGAAGCTCGGGATAGGAATTAAATGCAGCACAGAATTCCCTTCCAGCTCAACGACCCACACACAGACCCACACACACACCCACACACAGACACACACACAGACACCCCCACACACACACACACCCACACACATACAATAATAATACTATAGTAATAATAATTAATATTATTAATAATAATAATTAATAATCAAAGATTGATTGATTGATTGATCGGTGGGTGGATGGATGGATGGATGGATGGATGTCAGTAGGAATCCCCTACACAAATGAAGATTTGGAGAGAGAGAGAGAGAGAGAGAGAGAGAGAGAGAGAGAGAGAGAGAGAGAGAGAGAGAGAGAGAGAGAGAGAGAGAGAGAGAGAGAGAGAGAGAGAGAGAGAGACATAGTGGGAGAGGGGGAGAGAGAGAGAGAGAGGAAGAGGGGAGAGAGAGAGAGAGAGAGAGAGAGAGAGAGAGAGAGAGAGAGAGAGAGAGAGAGAGAGAGAGAGAGAGAGAGAGAGAGAGAGAGAGAGAGAGAGAGAGAGGGAGGGAGGGAGGGAGAGAGAGAGAGAGAGAGAGAGAGAGAGAGAGAGAGAGAGAGAGAGAGAGAGAGAGAGAGAGAGAGAGAGAGAGAGAGAGAGAGAGAGAGAGAGAGGGAGAGGGGGGGGGAGAGAGAGAGAGAGAGAGAGAGAGAGAGAGAGAGAGAGAGAGAGAGAGAGAGAGAGAGAGAGAGAGAGAGAGAGAGAGAGTGAGAGAGCAAGCAGCTCTACCAGCCACACCACTGTGCCTCGGGGATTTATTTCCTGCCTCTCCTCTCCCCACTCCTCTCTTCCTCTTTCTCCTCCATTTCCCCTTCCTCACTTCTTCCTTGTCTGAAGAAGGGTCTCGATCCAGAATGTCACCCATTCCTTCCCTCCAGAGATGCTGCCTTGTCCCGCTGAGGTATTCCAGCTTTTTGTGTCCACCACCTTCTCTCACCTTCTCTCACCCTCTCCCATATCCGTTTCTCTCTCACCCCCTTTCGCTCCCCCTCCCCCAACACACACACACACACACACACGCACGCGTTTCGTTCAGTTATTGGACCAAGGTGACACCTCAACTAATGCTCCTCTTTTCTTCCCTTCCAGATCTGGAACGGATCGTGAAGGAAGTGGGAAATGCGAAGAGGTCGAACATAGCAGCGCATGTCACAGGTGAGAGGCAGTGGACGGCGGCGGTCAGTGAGGGCGAGCTGAATTGGAAGTCTCGGGTGATGCACATCCAACGATAAGATAGGTTTATTCACAAAATGCTGGAGTAACTCAGCAGGTCAGGCAGCATCTCGGGAGCGAAGGAATGGGTGACGTTTCGGGTCGAGACCCTTCTTCAGACTGCCTGACCTGCTGAGTTACTCCAGCATTTTGTGAATAAATCGATTTGTACCAGCATCTGCAGTTATTTTCTTATACAACGATAAGATAGGAACGTGTTCGTGGAGTCGGGAGCGGTAGATTCCGATTTAGATTTAGAGATACAGCGCAGAAACAGGCCCTTCGGCCCACTGGCTCCGCGCCGCCCAGCGATCCCCGCACACATTAACACTATCCTACACCCACTAGGGACTATTTTTACATTTGCCCAGCCAATTAACCTACAAACCTGCACGTCTTTGGAGTGTGGGAGGAAACCGAAGATCTCAGAGAAAACCCACGCAGGTCACGGGGAGAACGTACAAACTCCGTACAGATGGCGCCCGTAGTCAGGATCGAACCTGAGTCTCTAGCGCTGCATTCGCTGTAAGGCAGCAACTCTACCGCTGCGGCACCGTGCCACCGGTACTGCACAGAAACAGGCCGTTCAGCCCACCTTGACCATGCTAACCAAGATGGCACACTGGGCTGGTCCCCTTCGTCCCACTACCCTCAAAACCTTTCTCGCCTAAATGTATCTTTTAAAAGCTGTAATTGTATCTACCTCCATGGCAGCCGCCTCCAGATATGGACGGAGTGCAACTCGGGAGAGCAACGGTCTCACAGTTCTAGAGACCCGGGTTTGATCCTGACCTCGAGTGCTGTTTGTGTGAAATTCGAATGTTTTCTGACTGTGAAGCAGGGGGCAGGATTGGGTGGGGGTGTAATTTGCTACTGTAAAGTTTGTAGGTGAAGTTCATACGTTTCACAAGCTCCTAGAGCATAAGTAGGCCATTCGGCCCATCAAATCCACTCCACCATTCAATCATGGCTGATCTATCTCTCCCTCCTAACCCCATCCCCCTGGCTTCTCCCCGTGACACCTGTCGTAATCATGAATCTATCTATCTATCGCTGCCTTAAAAACGTGGGTGCAACAAACTGGGATTTAATGGCATTAGACTGGGATTGTAAAGTGTGATAACGCTCAACACAAAGCAGGGATAACTGTAGTTGGGATGTTAGACACAAAAGGCTGGGATAACTCAGCAGGTCGGGCAGCATCTCTGGAGAGATGGAATGGGTGATGTTTCGGGTTGAGACCCTTCTTCAGACTGAGTTTAGAAAAAGAACGTGGATAGGTGACATTTTGGGTTGGGACCCTTCTTCAGACCCTTCTCCCGAGATGTCGAGACCCTTCTTCGAAGTGCTTCGAAGTTGGGAAGTGCATGAAACGGAGGATCTTGACTTGAGGTTGAGTATTGGGGAGGACGGTGACGGGGGAGAGGAACAATGGAGGACCTGGCGTGAGGGGACCGCTGTGTGGGATGGGGAAGAGGGGGGGGGTGAGGGGGAGGGTGGTTGGAAGAACAGTATCCCTGGGTGGGGTACTTTGTAACTTTGTCGATGCCCCTTATGTGGCGACCATTGCATACCTTAGGTATGCAGGCAAAGAATTTCACTTGACTTGGCACATGTGACAACAAGTGTAGGAAAATAAGTGCAGATGCTGGTACAAATCGAAAGTATCACAAAATGCTGGAGTAACTCAGCAGGTCAGGCAGCATCTTGGAGAGAGGGAATGGGTCACAAAATGCTGTAACTCAGCAGGTCACACAAAATGCTGGAGTCTGTTGATCAGTCTGAAGAAGTGTCTCGGCCCGAAACGTTACCCATTCCCTCCCTCCTAGATGCTGCCTGACCCGCTGAGTTACTCCAGCATTTTGTGATACCATGTGACAATAAAGTATTCATTCATTGATTCATTGATTCATTGATTCATTCATTCATTCATTCATCCATTCATCCAACCATTCATTCATCCAACCATCCATCCATTCATTCATTCATTCATTCATTCGTTCATTCATTCATTCATTCATTCATTCATTCGTTCCTTCATTCATTCATTCATCCATTCATTCATCCAACCATTCATTCATCCAACCATCCATTCATTAATTCATTCATTCATCCATCCGTTCGTTCCTTCATTCACCCATGCTCACGGTGCCTCTCTCTCTCCCACAGCATCTGGAATCATCAAGGGAAAGGAGGTGGTCTGGCAGGACGAGACGGACTCCACACTAACAGAAGGAGTCGATTTTGAGAACAACGGACTGGTGATCAGGACCGCCGGGCAGTACTTTGTCTATGCCCAGGTGGTCTTTCATGGCAGAGGGTGCCAGGAGAAGGCCACCTACCTGAGCCACAACATCTCCTCGCTCTCGGCCAGCTACCCAGACGAGAGCCTGCTCCTGAAGGCCATCATGTCCGTCTGCCACTACGGTCCACACGGGGAACCATGGTACAAGTAATCCTACCAGGGGGCCATCTTCCAGTTCCTGGAGGGAGACCAGATCTACTCCAGGGTTGCTGAGGGGGCGGTGAACTTTGTGGACACCGCTCATGGGAAAACCTTCTTTGGCATATTCGCCTTGTGAGGAACCCAGGAAAGAGCATCTAGTTGCGATTTTTCGACTGAAGGACAACAGACACACAACGGGGCACATTGTCCTATACAGTAGCCTTTTGGGCATTCAATGCTTGGTTTTGAGTTCAATTTAAGCAGATTTTTCTGTTTGATGGCAAAATGTTTATTTTGTATTAAATTTGGTTTTTTTTTGGTCTTAATGTAACAAGTACTCTTTAGGGAGAATAAGCAGATAATTCTAATATGTAATAAGCCATGTATCGGGTCTCATATTCAGACCGTTTAGCTTTATCACCAGTTATTGATCCTTGAGGGGTCTCTCTCTGTAAAACACAAAGTGCTGGAGTAACTCAGCAGGTCAGGCAGCATCCCTGGAGGACAAGGATAGGCCACGTTTTGGGTCGAGGAGCTTCTCCAGACTCGGTCTCTACGTTGGATTCCATCTGTGATAGATAGAGTTCTGGGGGCTAGCGGAATCAAGGGGTATGGGGAGAAGGCAGGCACGGGTTACTGAATGTGGATGATCAGCCATGATCACAATGAATGGCGGTGCTAGCTCGAAGGGCCAAACGGCCTCCTCCTGCACCTATTTTCTATGTTTCTATGTTCACCTCTATGGGTCCCTCAATGGCCAAATGCCTGTCGAGGCCCTGAGCTTCCTGATTGGTGAGGAGACCCAGTCTAACTCGCTGCAGTCTGAAGAAGGGTCTCGACCCGAAACGTTACCCAGTCCTTCTCTCCGGAGATGCTGCCTGACCCGCTGAGTTACTCCAGTATTTTGTGTCTACCTTCGCTGCGGTCGGCTTGCTTTCCAAATCGCTAATTTGGACATCTTTTGGGGGAAGTTGCAACTTTTCTACATTGTGACTAGTTGTCACCCAGCCGACTAAAAATACTTATTCTGTGAACTGTATGAGTCAGCTTCCCACTCAGAAAAACAGCCAACATTGAGTAATTTTGTCTACTTTCTGTGGCTGGGGTTTTTTGTTAAATGGGATGCCAGCTGCCTCTATCCATCCTCCTGGAAAGTCCGGAGTGCTTCCGAAATTCTGCCGACTTCAATGGAGCCTGCATCTTCTCGTGGACAACCAGAATGCTCTTCAACCAGACCACACCATTGTTACATATCAACTGTGGCCATTGCCAGAGTATAGAATTTATATGGAAACACGTTGCATCTGTTTTAAAGATGTCTCTAGATGTCACAATCTAGATCTTGATGTATCACATTGATTAAAATTATCAGTTGAATGTATTTATTAATTGTTGCAATTATATTGTTAATTTATTGTATTTATATAATCGTTGTCAGACTCTTAATAAAAGTATCTTAAGATTGAAATGTTTTGTGATTCACTTGATTCACATGGGTTTGCCTGGGCTATTTCCCCCTCATAACTGATTCCTCTTGAGGACGGTCGTATAGTCCTAATTGAGCCCAGGGGCAGAGACTGGGGGCGGGGGGTGAGAGGAAGGAAGCTGGGGGAGGAAGTGGTTGATGGCTGTTAGAGTTCAGTTTAGTGCTTCGATATATAGCGCGGAAACAGGCCCTGCGGCCCACCGAATCCACGCCGACCAGCGGCGCCCGTACATAAGCACGATCCTGCGCCTTGGGAACAATTTACAATCTTTTACCAACGCCAATTACCCTGCAATCCTATGCGTCTTTGGAGTGTAGGAGAAACCCGGAGAACCCGGTGAAAGCCCACGCGATCCAGGGAAGAATATGCTAACTCCGTACAGACTGCATCGGTTCTCAGGATGGAACCCAGGTCTCTGGCGCTGCAACTCCACCACTGCGCCACCGTGTCATAAGCTTGTGGTCACAAGCTGGGTTTCTCCACGTTTCGCAATATGGCTGATGAATGTCAGTTCCTAAAAGCATCATAAGAGTGAAATCCTTATAATTCGGACCATCCCTTCTCAGCTGCCGTCGGTCAGCTGAATTGTCCTTTTGGTCAATTAGAGTGTGGAAACAAAGAAACATAGAAACAAAGAAAATAGGTGCAGGAGGAGGCCATTCAACCCTTCGAGGCAGCACCGCAATTCATTGTGATCATGGCTGATCATCCACAATCAGTAACCCGTGCCTGCCTTCTCCCCATATCCCTTGATTCCACTAGTCCCTAGAGCTCTATCTAACTCTCTCTTAAATCCATCCAGTGATTTGGCCTCTGCTGCCCCCCTGTGGCAGGGAATTCCACAAATTCACAACTCTCTGGGTGAAACATAGAAACATAGAAAATAGGTGAAGGAGTAGGCCATTCGGCCCTTCGAGCCTGCACCGCCATTCAATATGATCATGGCTGATCATCCAGCTCAGTAACCTTCTCACCTCAGTTTTAAATGGCCTCCCCTTTATTCTAAGACTGTGGCCCCCTGGTTCTGGACTCCCCCAACACTGGGAACACTGGGCGGCAAGGTGGCGCAGCGGTAGAGTTGCTGCCTTAGAACGAATGCAGCGCCGGAGACTCAGGTTCGATCCTGACTACGGGCGCTGTCTGTACGGAGTTTGTACGTTCTCCCCATGACCTTCGTGGGTTTTCTCCGAGATCTTCGGTTTCCTCCCACACTCCAAAGACGTACAGGTATGCAGGTTAATTGACTGGATAAATGTAAAAATTGTCCCTAGTGTGTGTAGGATGGTGTTAATGTGTGCGGGGATCGCTGGGCGGCGCGGACTAGGTGGGCCGAAGGCCCTGTTTCCGTGCTGTATCTCTAAATCTAAATCTAAATCTAAAACATTTTTCCTGCATCTAGCTTGTCCAGTCCTTTTATAATTTTATATGATTCTGTAAGATCCCCTCTCATCCTTCTAAACTCCAGTAAATACAAGCCTAGTCTTTTCAATCTTTCCTCATATAACCATATAACAATTACAGCATGGAAACAGGCCAGTTTGGCCCTTCTAGTCCATGCCGAACACTTTCTCTGACCTAGTCCCATCTACCTGCTCTCTGACCATAACCCTCCAATCCCTTCCCAACCATATACCTATCTAATTTACTCTTAAATAATAAAATCGAGCCTGCCTCCACCACTTCCACCGGAAGCTCATTCCATACAGCCACCACCCTCTGAGTAAAAAAGTTACCCCTCATGTTACCCCTAAACTTTTGTCCCTTAATTCTGAAGTTATGTCCCCTTGTTTGAATCTTCCCCACTCTCAAAGGGAAAAGCTTACCCACGTCAACTCTGTCCGTCCCTCTTAAAATTTTAAAAACCTCTATCAAGTCCCCCCTTAACCTTCTGTGCTCCAAAGAATAAAGACCCAACCTGTTCAATCTCTCTCTGTAGCTTAAGTGCTGAAACCCAGGCAACATTCTAGTAAATCTCCTCTGTACTATAGACAATAGACAATAGACAATAGGTGCAGGAGTAGGCCATTCAGCCCTTCGAGCCAGCACCGCCATTCAATGCGATCATGGCTGATCACTATCAATCAGTACCCCGTTCCTGCCTTCTCCCCATACCCCCTCACTCCGCTATCCTTAAGAGCTCTATCCAGCTCTCTCTTGAAAGCATCCAACGAACTGGCCTCCACTGCCTTCTGAGGCAGAGAATTCCACACCTTCACCACCCTCTGACTGAAAAAGTTCTTCCTCATCTCCGTTCTAAATGGCCTACCCCTTATTCTCAAACTGTGGCCCCTTGTTCTGGACTCCCCCAACATTGGGAACATGTTATCTGCCTCTAATGTGTCCAATCCCCTAATTATCTTATATGTTTCAATAAGATCCCCCCTCATCCTTCTAAATTCCAGTGTATACAAGCCCAATCGCTCCAGCCTTTCAACATACGACAGTCCCGCCATTCCGGGAATTAATCTAGTGAACCTACGCTGCACGCCCTCCATAGCAAGAATATCCTTCCTCAAATTTGGAGACCAAAACTGCACACAGTACTCCAGGTGCGGTCTCACCAGGGCCCGGTACAACTGTAGAAGGACCTCTTTGCTCCTATACTCAACTCCTCTTGTTACGAAGGCCAACATTCCATTGGCTTTCTTCACTGCCTGCTGAACCTGCATGCTTCCTTTCATTGACTGATGCACTAGGACACCCAGATCTCGTTGAACTCCCCCTCCTCCTAACTTGACACCATTCAGATAATCTACTCTCTCTATTTTGTTGACATCCTTCCTATAATTTGGCGACCAGAACTGCACACCATATTCCAGATTTGGCCTCACCAATGCCCTGTACAATTTTAACATTACATCCCAACTTCTATATTCGATGCTCTGATTTATAAAGGCAAGCATACCAAACGCCTTCTTCACCACCCTATCCACATGAGATTCCACCTTCAGGGAACAATGCACAGTTATTCCCAGATCTCTCTGTTCCACTGCATTCCTCAATTCCCTACCATTTACCCTGTACGTCCTATTTTGATTTGTCCTACCAAAATGCAGCACCTCACACTTGTCAGCATTAAACTCCATCTGCCATCTTTCAGCCCACCCTTCCAAAAGGCCCAAGTCCCTCTGTAGACTTTGAAAATCTACTTCATTATTAACTACACCACCTATCTTAGTATCATCTGCATACTTACTAATCCAATTTGCCACACCATCATCCAGATCATTGATGTAAATGACAAACAACAGCGGACCCAACACAGATCCTTGGGGTACTCCACTAGACACTGGCCTCCAACCTGACATACAGTTGTCAACCATTACCCTCTGGTATCTCCCATTCAGCCATTGTTGAATCCATCTTGCAACTTCACTATTAATACCCAACGATTTAACCTTCTTAATCAACCTTCCATGTGGAACCTTGTCAAATGCCTTACTGAAGTCCATATAGACAACATCCACAGCCTTGCCCTCATCAATTTCCCTGGTAACCTCTTCAAAAAATTCAAGAAGATTAGTCAAACATGACCTTCCAGGCACAAATCCATGTTGACTGTTCCTAATCAGGCCTTGTTTATCCATATGTTTATATATATTGTCCCTAAGTATCTTTTCCATTAATTTTCCCACCACAGACGTTTACTTTTAGAACCTTTTTTAAACAAGGGCACAACATGCGCAATGCGCCAATGCACCAACCCCGTTTCTAATGACGTTTGAAATATTTCCGTCATAGCCCCTGCTATTTCTGCACTAACTTCCCTCAATGTCCTAGGGAATATCCTGTCAGGACCTGGAGACTTATCCACTTTTATATTTTTTTAAAGTGTCCGTACCTGCTCTTCTTTGATTCTCATGGTTTCCATCACTACTCTACTTGTTTCGTTTACCTCGCATAATTCAATATCCTTCTCCTTGGTGAATACCGAAGAAAAGAAATTGTTTAATATCTGCCCCATTTCTTCCGGCTCAGCACGTAGCTGTCCACTCTGACTCTCTAATGGACCAATTTTGTCCCTCGCTATCCTTTTGCTATTGACATATCTGTAGAAACCCTTGGGGTTTACTTTTACATTACTTGCCAAAGCAACCTCATATCTTTTTTTTGCTTTTCTAATTTCCTTCTTAAGATTCCTTTTACATTCTTTATATTCCTCAAGAACCTTATTTACTCCCTGCCGCTTATGTTTATTGTATATCTCCCACTTTTTCCGAACCAAGTGTCCAATTTCCCTAGAAAACCACGGCTCTTTCAACCTATTATTCTTTCCTTTCCACCGAACAGGGACATAAAGACTCTTTGTACTCTCAAAATTTCACCTTTAAATGTCCTCCATTTCTCTATTATATCCTTCTCATAAAACAAAATGTCCCATTTCACTCCTTTTAAATCCTTTCTCATCTCCTCAAAGTTAGCCTTTCTCCAATCCAAAATCTCAACCCTTGGTCCAGTTCTGACCTTCTCCATAATTATATTGAAACTAATGGCATTATGATCACTAGACCCAAAGTGCTCCTCAACACATACCTCCTTCACCTGACCCGTCTCATTTCCTAACAGGAGGTCCAACACTGCCCATTCTCTGGTAGGTACCTCTACGTATTGCTGCAAAAAACTATCCTGCACACATTTTACAAACTCCAAACCATCCAGCCCTTTTACAGAATGTGATTCCCAGTCTATGTGCAGAAAATTGGAATCACCCACAATCACTACTTTGTGCTTACTACTAATATCTGCTATCTCCTTACATATTTGCTCTTCCAATTCTCGTTCCCCATTTGGCGGTCTATAATACACCCCAATAAGTGTTGCTAAGCCTTTCTCATTTCTGAGTTCCACCCAAACAGCCTCCCTAGTCGAGCCTTCAAATCTATCGTGCCAGAGCACTGCTGTGATATCTTCCCTGACAAGCAATGCAACACCTCCACCTCTTGCCCCTCCGATTCTATCACATCTGAAGCAATGAAATCCTGGAATATTTAATTGCCAATCGCAACCCTCCTGCAACCATGTTTCACTGATCGCCACAACATCATACTTCCAGATGTCAATCCAGGCTCTAAGCTCATCCACCTTTCTTACAATGCTCCTAGCATTAAAATATACACATTTAAGGGACCCATCATTTCTTATTCTCAGTTTATTTCTTTTCACTTCTTTCTCTCCTACATGTTGGGCCTGAGTGTTTCCCTTCTCTGCCTCCTGCCTCACACACTGCCTATTAGCTATCTGTATTTGAGTCCCTCCCCCCAACCTTACTAGTTTAAAGTCTCCGCAGTTGCCTTAGCAAATCTCCCCGCCAGGATATTGGTTCCCCTCAGGTTCAGGTGCAACCCGTCCTTTTTGTACAGGTCATACTTCCCCCAGAAGAGGTCCCAATGATCCCTCAGCCACGCATTTATCTTCCACCTCACTCCATTCCTATTCTCACTATCGCATGGCACAGGCAGTAAGCCTGAGATTATCACTTTGGAGGTCCTTTTCGTTAACTCTCTTCCTAACCCCCTAATTTCTCCTTTCAGGACCTCTTCCCTTATCCTACCTATATTGTTGGTACCTATATGTACCACGACCTCTGGCCCCTCTCCCTCCCTTTTCAGGATATCTTGGACACGTTCAGATACATCCCGGACACTGGCACTAGGGAGGCAAACTACCATCCGGGTCTCCCGACTGAGTCCACAGAATCGCCTATCTGACCCCCCTCACTATAGAGTCCCCTATCACTATCGCTCTCTTCTTCCTTTCCCTACCCTTCTGAGCAACAGGGCCGGACTCCGTGCCAGAGGCCCGGGCGCCGTCGCTGCCCCCAGGTAGGCTGTACTCCCCAACAGTACCTAAACAGGAGTATTTATTGCCAAGGGGTACATCCACTGGGGTACTCTCTAGTCCCTGCCTCTGCTCCTTGCCCCCCCCTAACCGTGACCCACTTGTCTACCTCCGGTGGTCTTGGAGTGACCACCTCTCTATAACTCCTCTCTATAACCTCCTCACTCTCCCTGACCAGACGGAGGTCATCAATCTGCCGCTCCAGGTTCCTAATACGGTCCCTTAGGAGCCCCATCTTGTCGCACGTGGCGCAGATGTGGATGTCTGGAAGACTATCAGACTCCCAGACTTCCCACATCCGACACCCAGAACAATAAACTGCCCTGGCACTCATACTCCCCCTTAACTGGGGTTACTCCCAATCAGCTGATTCCTCTAATCCGCTTCCACCAATCAGCTGCTCCCTCCCGTCCGCGCTACTTTTTCAAATGGAACATTGCAGAACGGCTCCTGGGCCTCTGGTAAGCAAGGGCTTCGCGCTCCTTTTTAAACTTACCGCCCAGACGCTGCACCAGTCGCTCCCTCCTCTCCAACGGCTCCTGGGCCGTTGTATCTCCAATCTAAACTGAAGCAAACTAAACTGCGGTCTCCCCGTTCAGTAGATTTCAAAAGAATTCGACAGCTCTGATTCCATTTGCTGTTTATTTCTCTCTTCCCACATTTACATTCCCCCTGGTTTTATTTCCGCGCTCACTGGGGTTTTTTTTACGACGCGGAATTTGGGGATTAAATGGGAGCCGTTCAGCGCCGACCTGTTGTCCACCGGGTTTCTGCCCCACAGCCCCTGAGCCCCGCTCCTGACGCCGGTCCCGGGACCCGACCCTTTTGCACACCCGGAGCGGAACCGGAGCAGATTCTCAGCCACTGGTTTACATCCCAAGTCCAGAAGAAAGGATAAAGTTTCTCCGTGAATTTATTCCCAGTGAAGGTGTAGAGATGGGACTTGGTGCCCGCGTCGTAAAATGAAACTGTCCCGGACTCGTAACTGAGATAAACTCCCACCCTCCCGGGGATGGGACGGGCGGGGAGACGGGATGGAGGGGAGGTGAATGCATCAAACTCGTCATGCTCCCGCCTGATACTCCAGACTCCAGTCTCCGGGGTCATTAGCACCAGTCCCTTCCTCTCCACAGACTCTGCGGCGACTCCCAGACTCCAGCGCTCACTCCCCGCCACCTCCACCTCCCAGTAATGTCTCCCCGATGTGAATCCCTCCGATCCCAGCACACACGCACAGTCTGTAAACCTCTTCCCGGTGTCAGGGAGACTCCTCCAGGTCCGGGTCAGTCTCACCCTCTTCCGATCCTCAGACACCTCGAGCCACGGAGCCGCTGTTTCCACATCCAGGGTGACGGAGACTGGGGGGAGAAGCAGAGAATCAGAGAGTCCCCGGGGGTCGGGGGGAGACTCGGGCAGCGCGGCCCCGGGACCGGGGGAGAGGCCGCTCGGCCTCAGGCACAGGCGGGCGGACAACTGAAACCCTGCCCGGGGTTTCACCCACAACCACATCGGGTGGACAACAGACATCTCTCCCGGAGTTTTTAATCCAGGGATGGAGAGGGGAATTTCGTGAGGTGGGGGAGGGTGGACGGGGAGGACGAGTGCGGAGAGTGAGGAGGATTGGGAGATTGCGGTGGGGATGGAGGAACGAAGCAGGTTATTCAGATATGGAGGCAGATCGGAGCAGGTGGATATAGAGGTGAGTGGTAATTTGAGGTTATTAAAGAGGAGGTAGAGGTGAGTGGTGGGGTCGTCATGATCACAGTGAAAGGGGGCAGACACGAGGGGCCAGATGACCTGCTCCTGTGTGCAAGGTGCGATCAAGGATAGTCCGAGGATCACCAACGTGGAAGATAGTAGTTCAGCACTGCTCTCTGGTTGTGGTAGGGTGATTCAGTTCCCTGATAACAACTGGGAAGAAACTGTCCCTGAATCTGGAGGTGTGCATTTTCACACTTCTGTACCTCTTGCCTGATGGGAGAGGGGAGAAGAGGGAGTGGCCAGGGTGAGACTGGTCCTTGATTATGCTGCTGGCCTTGCCGAGGCAGCGTGAGGTACAAATGGTGTCAGTGGCAGGAGTTTCGGGTTTGCGGGAGAGCAGGGAGGAGAATCCGGAACGGGAATGACGGACTGCGCTTCCTGCAAATTGGCATCAGGACCGCGCGCAACTCCACCAACATCCAACAGCAGGGACAACACGCTGAACATCATTTAGATGCCAGCATACTACGGGAAACACGCGACTGCTTGGTCTGTGAGCAAAATCTTGAAATGGACAACCTGCTTCCTGAGCTTTACGGGCACCAGCAAGACCGGTTAGAGAACACAATTTACCGATTTTCTTTCACCAGACATGCTCTGTTTTTGGACTGCCCGCGGCGCGTAGAACCCAACGCCAGAGTGTTCACTTTAGTATCAACGTTCATCCAACAGCTCGTCTGTTGTGTGTGCTGTAGTTGTGCTCAGTGAACTGACATCTCTACATACATTTTTAGGTATGTAAAGAGGAAAACAATTGTCAAGGCAAATGTGGGTCCCTTGAAGACAGAAGCGGGGGAATTTATTATGGGGAACAAGAAAATGGCAGACGTGTTGAACCGGTACTTTGGATCTGTCTTCACTTACGAAGATACAAGCAATCTCCCAGATGTTCTAGTGGCCAGAGATCCTAGGGTGACAGAGGAACTGGAGGAAATCCGCATTAGGCAGGAAATGGTGTTGGGTAGACTGATGCGACTGAAGGGTGATAAATCCCCAGGGCCTGATGGTCTGCATCCCAGAGTACTTAAGGAGGTAGCGCTAGAAATTGTGGACGCATTGGTGATCATTTTCCAATGTTCTGTAGATTCAGGATAAGTTCCTGTGGATTGGAGGGTAGCTAATGTTGTCCCACATTTTAAGAAACGGGGAGGAGAAAAAACGGGAAATTATAGACCAGTTAGTCTGACATCAGTGGTGGGGAAGATGCTGGAGTCAATTATAAAAGACGAAATTGCGGAGCATTTGGATAGTAGTAACAGGATCGTTCCGAGTCAGCATGGATTTACAAAGGGGAATTCATGCTTGACTAATCTTCGGGAATTTTTTGAGGATGTAACTAGGAAAATTGACAGGGGAGAGCCGGTGGATGTGGTGTACCTTGACTTTCATAAAGCCTTTGACAAGGTTCCACATAGGAGATTAGTGGGTAAAATTAGAGCACATGGTATTGGAGGTAGGGTACTGACATGGATAGAAAATTGGTTGACAGACAGACAGACTGATGGGTATCGACCCGAAACGTCACCCATTCCTTCTCTCCCGAGATGCTGCCCGACGTGCTGAGTTACTCCAGCACTTTGTGAATAAATACATTTATTTGTACCAGCATCTGCAGTTATTTTCTTATATTATCTGAATGGTGTCAAGTTAGGAACAGGGAACGTACAACGAGATCTGGGTGGCCTATTGCATCAGTCACTGAAAGGAAGCATGCAGGTACAGCAGGCAGTGAAGAAAGCCAATGAAATTTTGGCCTTCATAACAAGAGGAGTTGAGTATCGGAGCAAAGAGGTCCTTCTGCAGTTGTACAGGGCCCTAGTGAGACCGCACCTGGAGTACTATGTGTACTTTTGGTCTCCAAATTTGAGAAAGGATATTCTTGCTATCGAGGGCGTGCAGCGTAGGTTTACTGGAGCGACTAGACTTGTATACACTGGAATTTAGAAGGATGAGAGGAGATCTTATCGAAACATATACAATTATTAAGGGGTTGGACCGTTAGAGGTAGGAAACATGTTCCCAATGTTGGGGGAGTCCGGAACAAGGGGCCACGGTTTAAAAATAAGGGGTAGGCCATTTAGAACTGAGATGAGGAAAAACTTTTTCAGTCAGAGAGTTGGGAATCTGTGGAATTCTCTGCCTCAGAAGGCAGTGGAGGCCAATTCTATGAATGCATTCAAGAGAGAGCTAGATAGGCTCTTAAGGATAGCAGAGTCAGGGGGTATGGGGAGAAAGCAGGAACGGGGTACTGATTGCGAATGATCAGCCATGATCACATTGAATGGCGGTGCTGGCTCGAAGGACCAAATGGCCTCATCCTGCACCTATTGTCTATTGTCTGTTGTTTGTACTGTGGTTGTGTTCAGGGAACTGACATCTCCAGCGGTATGAATACTGACTTCTCTAAATTCAAGTATACACTGGACAGGTAATTAATACTTAAAGAACTATAACGGTTTAAAAAAAGTTTGTACCTCTCTTAATGCCATCGGGCACCTCGCTGAACACCGTGTTCAACAAAAATGGGTGATCGAACTTTCCAACTTCCAGGGCACCGTCTGCTACTGACAGCGTGTGCTGATCATCTCTTATCCTGCATGAATCACACACCCGGTTATAAGACCCGCATCTACGATTTTTGAGTTAATTACCAAACAGTGCAGAGAGTCTCACCTCCTCTTCTGACGAGTTTCCTCCTGAAATATAAAACATCAGAAAGATCAATTAATTTACACTGAGCGTCCACATCGTGACAGCGGGAATATCAGCCAAATTGTTACAATTTTCCGACAGATCCCAGCACTTAATGCTGGTGCTGCGCCCCATCAGGGCAGTATTATGTGTTAATTACATGTAAAGGGTATATTTAATACTGGACTGATGGGGCGATTCAACCTCCTCTGGTTCCAGTTGTGAATTACCTCATTTGTCCAACAGGGGTCACCCTCTCTTCACTGTTACCCTCTTGCGTTTAATGTCTGTGTTACATGCCTTGGAATTTTCGTCTATCCTATTCGCCAAAGTTCCCGCATTGCCACTTCAAGCGCCCCCTGATTCGTCTTGCACCCTGTGGGTCAGCAAGAGGGGACGCATAGCGTCTACCAACCTTTGTCTCCACAGACATCATGTTGCCAGCTGGTGACTAGATGTTCATATCAGACTAAGAGAAGACCAGGCTTGAACAACGTGGAAAATATGACTGGCTCAATGTGATAAGTACAACGTCTCTTTCCGATAAAGATGCAGCTCGCCCTGCGATTGATTGGGGTGCGATAATGTGAGCGAGGCAGTAATATGGCCCCAGAACAACTAAATCATTTATTTGGAGACACAAGGTGCTGGATAGAGTGGAATCATAATCAGGCCAGCCAGCATCTGAGGAGGGAAATGTACAGATGAAGCATGTAGTCAGGAGCCTCTTTCAATCTTCTGGAATAGATGGGAGAGAGCTGGTAAAGGGATGGGAGGGGAAGGAACTGGGACAATAAGTGACAAGGGATAGGTGAATTTATGTGAGGAGGGACATATGACAGACTGACGGACATCCCTGCGGCTGATGGCGAAGGGGATAAAACTTGCTCCAGAATTGGAATCTGGTCAGGAAGATAAATGGGGAATGCAATGGAAGGGATGTGGTGGAAATCAACAGGAGAGAATGTGTTGGGTTCCCAGTAGGATGGGTTGGCGGATCTGCGGTTGGAGAAGGGGATGCAACGTGGTGACGGGGACTGGGGATGAAAAGAAATGCCTGTGGGGAACAGTTGAAGGAACAGGGACGTCTGAAGGGGATAAGGTTTACCTGTAACAGGAGAATACATGTTTCATGTCGTTGGGTTGCCGTCTGCTCAAAATATGAGGTGTTCGTCTTCCCTACCGACTGGGCTGTTTCAATCAGCCCTGAATTATTGGGTAATTCTGCATTTATTTCAGACTGTTACCCACTATTTTGTGATTGTGGCCTTGTGGAAGCTAACTTTGGGGAAACCATTTTGTGGCACCTTTGGAGGACATTTTGTGCTGGGAAGTTCGATACATACCTTAGCAGCTTGTTAGAAAGTTCTGTACAAAAGCTTGTTTTGGTTATTGTATTGAAAACAGGCTTTCACAGTCCTGGACACCTGCAGATAAGAAGTTGCTTCCCAAGGTTTAGAAGTAGTTTTTATGGGTTTGTTGTTGAGTTGTGGACATTTCAATGTTCTGAACTAGATGTTATGGTACCTCCTTATCGCCTAACGGTACCTCTCTAATCATCTTAGCTATGTGACTCCCTTTACTCCCCTGTACTCCTGTTTGACTCCCTAACACAATTAAAGGAACTCTATTATGGGAACTCTACTATGCATCTGCTGAGACTGCTTTATGCTATGTAACCATGGGAAATTACTGAAAATTGTGCTGTTTTCAACTGTATAAATACTGACTAATCTGTATGTTCTTTGAGAGGACAGAAGCAGGTGCTTGAGCGAACAACTGTGCACTCAGGTCTCTGTGCCATCTCCCACCTTGGTTTCAGTAAAAAGATTTAACTGAGTGTTGTGTTTTGCGTACTTATTTTAGAGATAAGTCGAGTCGACTTTCACAGCCTTACATTGAATCAAATTGAATTTGTAACTCCCTACCTTCAGAAATATCAAACTGTCCGTTTGGTTCATCCGCTCCTGTAGCTTTAAGAGTTTCTTTTGAATAGAGTTTATCTCCTCTTGAATCGCTCGTAGATTATTCTCCATTGGATTTAGAACGCTCTCCTCGTCTTCCCGGAGATCCCTGAGAAAGAGCCGCTCTTTCTCATTGAGAATCTGGCGCAGTTCAGCAAATACCGATGTGATGTAGGTCAACAGGTTCTGTGACTGTTCCTGACAAATGAAGGGTGAAGGTCAATATTATCGAGCCTGGAATCTAAGACAATAGCACAAGATCAGAGAAGGGAAACTGGAAACCTTACCCGGACTCCGGAAATCTTCTCTTTCTGTTGCTGCTCCATTTCCCCCACCGCTGATTTATTTTTTGTGAGAATCTCCAAGGAAGTTTTAATCAGCTCCTGGGATTGAGATTCAGATTCAGTCAGTGAAAGAATTAGACCAGACGGAACAAATGAAATGCAGACACGGAACTGCACATGAAAGTTTACAAAAAGACACAAACTGCTGGAGAACTCATCGGGTCGTGGAGCGTATCAGCAGAGAGCCGCGGGCTGTCTCACCTGGAAGGACTGCTGGTGTCCCTGCATGGACGTGAGGGGGAAGGTACAGGGACAGGTGTTTCATCTCCAGCGGTGGCTGGGGCAAGTACATGGGGAAGGGCTGGTTTGGGTGGGAGGCTGGGTGAACCGAACAGTCGCCGAGGGAGCGCGGTCCGCAAAACGCAGAATTGAAAATTCATCAGCTGATCACATTCTGTTTGCTTTTACCTTGTAGCTTTCAACAGCTTCTTTAATCGGCATGAAACTGTGAGACTTGTGTTCCCGCGCGTCTCGGCAGATCATACAGACCAGTTTCTTGTCGGTTTCACAAAACAGCTTCAGTTCTTCCTGATGTTCCTCGCAGTGAAGTTTACTTTCTTTCCCTCCCGTGTTCAGGCTCAGTGCTCGAGCTGTCTCAGTCATACTCGCCAAGGCCCGATTTACTTTGAGGGCGCGGTCTGCAAACTCCTCTCTACATACCGGGCAGGAGTTTCTCTCCTCCCTGTCCCAACTCTGTGTGATACAGGAGCGGCAGAAGTTGTGCCCGCACTCCAGTGTCGCCGGATCACTGAAGAAATCCAGACAAATGGGACAAATCGCTTCTTCGGTTAAACTCTGGATCTGGTGTTTCGAAGCCATTTTTAATTCCGACCACTTCCTGGTTCAAAACGCCTCCGCCTTCTGGTAGCTGCGGACCCGCACAGAACCGCAGGTGTCAACGACACGCCCTGCAGTGCGCGGGGAATAGATTCTGTGCTGAATAATGTTGTTTTGCTGCGAGTGTTCAGGGTGAAGGGCCGCTGGCAATCTGCCACTGATTACACACCAGCAAGAGGCTGGTAACACGTTAAACGAGTCTGAACGTGACAGGAACCGGGCGGACGAGCGCCGGGCAGTCTAAGGAAGGGCAGAAACGAAATGGGAGATGTATTAAGTTATCTCTAAGTAGAGCGTGAAACGGTGGTTAAACATCAACTTAGAGCGACTGTTGGCAAAATAAAGTCTGCAATAAAATCGGAGACCTGGAGAGAATGTTGTGTTGTGAGGTGACAGACGCGCGACAATCGCTGAGATTTGGTTGCATAAAAAGTAGGAAAGAGAATACTCTGTTACTGCGTGCAACACATTCATCTTCTCGGTAAAAGCGTCTTGATTTCCACTGGCCTTCCTGTGCAGAAGGTCCCTGACATTAACCCTGCGTGGTCCAGCTCTGATGTAAGATCCAGCTGTTCCTTATTGGGGACGGGCTCCACAATTGAAACGGTTTCCGCCTGCCCGCCCTGTTAACCCCTCCAGCCCCGGAGAGCAGCACAGTGAGCCAGACCCCCCACTCGCAGCCCAGCCTGACGTTGATCACCAGGGGCACACGAGGAACCGCAGAAGCTAATTTACAGAAAATTGACACAAAGCGATGGGGTAACTCCACGGGCCAAGCAGCATCTCTGGGGAATTTGGGGTAGACGAGGTTTCATAGAAAACATAGACATAGAAAATAGGTGCAGGAGTAGGCCATTCGGGCCTTCGAGCCTGCACCACCATTCAATATGATCATGGCTGATCATTCAGCTCAGTAACCTGTACCCGCCTTCTCTCCATACCTTTGTTCCCTTTAGCCACAAGGGCCACATCTAACTCCCTCTTAAATATAGCCAATGAACTGGCCTCAGCTACCTTCTGTGGCAGAGAATTCCACAGACTCACCACTCTCTGTGTGAAGAAATGTTTTCTCATCTCGGTCCTAAAAGACTTCCCCCTTATCCTTAAGCTGTGACCCCTGGTTCTGGACTTCCCCAACATCGGGAACAATCTTCCCGCATCTAGCCTCTCTAACCCCTTAAGAATTTTATATGTTTCAATCAGATCCCCCCTCAGTCTTCTAAATTCCAGCGAGTATAAGCCTACTCGATCCAGTCTTTCTTCATATGAAAGTCCTGCCATTCCAGGGATCAATCTGGTGAACCTTCTCTGTACTCCCTCTAAGGCTAGAATGTCTTTCCTCAGATTAAGAGACCAAAACTGTACACAATACTCCAGGTGCGGTCTCGTCAAGGCCCTGTACAACTGCAGCAGAACCTCCCTGCTCCTATACTCAAATCCTCTTGCTATGAATGCCAACATACCATTCGCTTTCTTCACTGCCTGCTGCATCTGCACGCTTGCTTTCAATGACTGGTGCACCTTGACACCCAGGTCACGTTGCATCTCCCCTTTTCCTAATTGGCCACCTCTGCTTTCCTGTTCTTGCCGCCAAAGTGGATAACCTCACATTAATCCACATTATATTGCATCCGCCATGCATTTGCCCACTCTCCTAATCTATCCAAGTCACTCTGCAGCCTCCTAGCATCCTCCTCGCAGCTAACACTGCCACCCAGCTTCGTGTCATCCGCAAACTTAGAGATATTGCATTCAATTCCCCCGTCCAAATCATTAATATATATTGTAAATAACTGGGGTCCAAGCACTGAGCCTTGCGGTACCCCACCAGTCACTGCCTTCCATTCCGAAAAGGACCCGTTTATTCCTACTCTTTGCTTCCTGTCCGCCAACCAATTCTCTATCCACCTCAACACTGAACCCCCAATACCGTGTGCTTTAAGTTTGTACCCCAATCTCCGATGTGGGACCTTGTCGAAGGCCTTCTGAAAGTCCAGATATAACACATCGACTGGTTCTCCCTTATCCACTCTACTAGTTACATCCTCGAAAAATTCTATAAGATTCGTCAGGCATGATTTGCCTTTCATAAATCCATGTTGACTTTGTCCGATGATTTCACCACTTTCCAAATGTGATGCTATCACATCTTTAATAACTGACTCTAGCATTTTCCCCACTACCGATGTTAGGCTAACTGGTCTATAATTCCCTGTTTTCTCTCTCCCTCCCTTTTTAAAAAGTGGGGTTACATTAGCTACCCTCCAATCCTCAGGAACTACTCCAGAATCTAAAGAGTTTTGAAAAATTATCACTAATGCATCCACTATTTCTGAGGCTACTTCCTTAAGCACTCTGGGATGCAGCCTATCTATCCCTGGGGATTTATCGGCCTTTAATCCATTTAATTTACCTAACACCATTTCCCGACTAACCTGGATTACCCTCAGTTCCTCCATCTCGTTAGACCCCCGGTGTCCTGCTATTTCCGGCAGATTGTTTATGTCTTCCCTAGTGAAGACAGAACCAAAGTAGTTGTTCAATTGGTCTGCCATCTCCTTGTTCCCTATGATCAATTCACCTGTTTCCGACTGCAAGGGACCTACATTTGTCTTAACTAGTCTTTTTCTCTTCACATATCTATAAAAGCTTTTGCAGTCAGTTTTTATGTTCCCTGCCAGTTTTCTCTCATAATCTATTTTCCCTTTCCTAATTAAGCCCTTTGTCCTCCTCTGCTGGACTCTGAATTTCTCCCAGTCCTCCGGTATGATACTTTTCCTGGCTAATTTATATGCTTCATCTTTTGTTTTAATACTATCCTTGATTTCCCTTGTTAGCCACGGATGCACTACCTTTCCTGGTTTGTTCTTTTGCCAAACTGGGATGAACAATTGTTGTAGTTCGTCCATGCAATCTTTAAATGCCTTCCATTGCATGTCCACCGTCAACCCTTTAAGTATAAATTGCCAGTCTATCTTGGACAATTCATGTCTCATACCCTCAAAGTTACCTTTCTTTAAGTTCAGAACACTAGTTTCTGAATTGACTTTGTCACTCTCCATCCTAATGAAGAACTCCACCATATTATGGTCACTCTTGCCCAAGGGGCCTCGCACAACAAGACTGCTAACTAACCCTTCCTCATTACTCAATACCCAGTCTAGAATGGCCTGCTCTCTCGTTGGTTCCTCGACATGTTGGTTTAGAAAACCACCTCGCAAACATTCCAAGAAATCCTCTTCCTCAGCACCCCTGCCAGTTTGGTTAACCCAATCTATATGTAGATTGAAGTCACCCATTATAACTGCTGCACCTTTAGTGCATGCATTTCTAATTTCCTGTTTGATGCCATCCCCAACCTCACTACTGCTGTTAGGTGGCCTGTACACAACTCCCACTAGCGTTTTCTGCCCCTTAGTGTTTCGCAGCTCTACCCATATCAATTCCACATCCTCCAAGCTAATGTCCTTCCTTTCCACTGCTTTAATCTCCTCTCTAACCAGCAACGCTACCCCACCTCCTTTTCCTTTCTGTCTATCCCGCCTGAATATAGAATATCCCTGGATGTTGAGCTCCCAGCCTTGGTCACCCTGGAGCCATGTCTCCGTAATCCCAACTATATCATAATCATTAATAACTATCTCCACATTTAATTCATCCACCTTATTACGTATACTCCTTGCATTGAGACACAAAGCCTTCAGGCTTGTTTTTACAACTCTCTTACCCCTTATACAATTATGTTGAAAAGTGGCCCTTTTTGACTTTTGCCCTGGATTTGTCTGCCTGCCACTTTTAATTTTCACCTTGCTACCTATTGCGTCTACCCACATTTACACCATAAAACCATAAAATGTCAGGCGGAGACGGCACAGAGCAGCAGAAGATTAGTTCAGCCGTCGGGTCTGCGACTCAGTACCCTGGTTCGACCCTCGTTCCCCCCATACCCCATGACTCCGCTATCCTTAAGAGCTCTATCCAGCTCTCTCTTGAATGCATTCAGTGAATTGGCCTCCACTGCCTTCTGAGGCAGAGAATTCCACAGATTCACAACACTCTGACTGAAAAAGTTTTTCCTCATCTCATTTCGAAATGTCCTACCCCTTATTCTTAAACTGTGGCCCTTTGTTCTGGACTCCCCCAACATTGGGAACATGTTTCCTGCCTCTAACGAGTCCAACCCCTTAATAATCTTATACGTTTCGATAAAATCTCCTCTCATCCTTCTAAATTCCAGTGTATACAAGCCAGTCACGCGTAGTCAGGATCGAACAAGGGTACTGAGTCGCCGACCCGACGGCTGAACTAATCTTCTGCTGCTCTGTGCCGTCTCCGCCTGACATTTTATGGTTTGTGACAAGGAGGCGTAGAAGAGGAGGGGTGAGGTGCAGGGAGGGGGTGAGATGCGAGAGGGGGTGGGGGTGAGGTGCGGGGAGGGGGGTGGGGGTAGGAGCGATGGGGCAGGAGGGTTAGGTGTCGGGAGGGCAGACAAGGCTAAACTCACCAGTAACGGTGGCGAGAACTGATACCACAGTCTCTCTCATTCACTACCGAGGAACCCCACTCCGAATATACATTGTAATATGGAGTTATCACAAAATGCTGGAGTAACTCAGCGGGTCAGGCAGCATCTCGCAGAGAAGGAACGTTTCGGGTCCAGACCCTTCTTCAGACTGATGAAGTATGGAGTGACTAACATGGGCGGTACTAAAGGTGTATACCTTTAACTCTTGAGGAGAGGGGAGGGGTTGGGGGGGGGGAGTGACTAACATGGACGGTACTAATGTATACCTTTGACTCTTGAGCAGAGAGAGGCGGGAGCGGCGCACAGTTATCAAAGAGGCAGTGTTTACCCAGGAAGGTGTGGCGGTCCTAGATTAAACCGGCTCTCATTGATCAGTCTGAAAAGGGTCTCGACCCGAAACGTCACCCTGAGATACTGCCTGACCCGCTGAGTTACTCCAGCATTTTGTGATCCCCGCACCCAGCTCATCTCCCACCCCAGGCGTTCTGTGCTGCACCTTGGGCAGTGGCATGTCTAGGGTCTGGCAGGTACTGCAGGTGTGGCACCTGCCCTGGGCGCCAGTTTAAGGGGAGCGCCAGTGACACAAGGGACAATAGACAATAGGTGCAGGAGGAGGCCATTCGGCCCTTCGAGCCTGTACGCACCGCCATTCAATGTGATCATGGCTGATCATTCTCAATCAGTACCCGTTCCTGCCTTCTCCCCATACCCCCTGACTCCGCTATCCTTAAGAGCTCTTAAGGGACAATTTGCCATTTTACTAAACCAAGTTGGGGCCAAACCTCTCCTACATTGGTGCAGCACCCTCTCCTCCCCCATTCCCGCTACCCCAGTCCATCCCCTCAACCCCAGTCCATCCCCTCCATCCCCCTTATCCTCCCACTTCCTCCTCCCCCTCCTTCCCTCCAAACCCCCCTCCCCCCAAGCTTCATCCCCTCAACCCCCTTATCCTCCCACTCCCCCCTTTCCCCACCACCTCATCCCCTCCACTCCATCCCATCAACCCCCCCACCTTATCTTCCCGCGAGGCAGCAACTCTACCGCCGCGCCGCGCCGCCCAGCAAGTTGGAACCTAAGTTACACACAGAGTGCAGGAGTAACTCAGCGGGTCAAGCAGCATCTGTGGAGAACATGGATAGGTGACCTTTCACAGAGTGCTGGAGTAACTCAGCAGGTCAGGCAGCATCTGTGGAGAACATGGATAGGTGACGTTTCACAGAGTGCTGGAGTAACTCAGCGGGTCAGGCAGCATCTGTGGAGGGAAGGAATGGGTCACGTTTCGGGTCGAGACCCTTCCTCAGACTGGTTGGGGACAAGGGAAACGAGAGATTATAGACGGTGATGTGGAGAGATAAAGATCAATGAATGAAAGATGTGCAAAAAAAGTAACGATGATAAAGGAAACAGGCTCGTTGTTAGCTGTTTGTTGGGTAAAGGTGAGAAGCTGGTGGGACATGGGTGGGGGAGAGAGGGACAAGAGGTGCAGGAGGAGGCCATTCGGCCCCTCGAGTCAGTACCGCCATTCAATGTGATCATGGCTGATCATTCTCAATCAGTACCCCGTTCCTGCCTTCTCCCCATACCCCCTGACTCCGCTATCATTAAGAGCTCTATCCAGCTCTCTCTTGAATGCATTCAGAGAATTGACCTCCACTGCCTTCTGAGGCAGAGAATTCCACAGATTTATAACTCTCTGAATGAAAAGGTTTTTCCTCATCTCCGTTCTAAATGGCCTACCCCTTATTCTTAAACTGTGGCCCCTTGTTCTGGACTCCCCCAACATTGGGAACATGTTTCCTGCCTCTAACGTGTCCAACCCCTTAATAATCTTATACGTTTCGATAAGATCTCCTCTCATCCTTCTAAATTCCAGTGTATACAAGCCAGTCGCTCCAGTCTTTCAACATATGATAGTCCCGCCATTCCGGGCATTAATTCCGGGAGAAGGCGAGAAGGAGAGGGAGAGAGGGAGAGAGAGAGGGGGGAGGGGCGAGAGGGTGAGGGCGAGAGGGAGTGGGCGAGAGGGAGAGGGCGAGAGGGAGAGGGGTGGAGAGGGCGAGAGGAGAGGGGCGTGAGGGAGAGGGCGAACACCCGTAGTCAGGATCGAACCAGGGTATTGAGTCGCTGACCCGACGGCTGCACCAATCCTCTGCTGCTCTGTGCCGTCTCCGCCTGACATTTTATGGTTTGTGACAAGGACGCGTAGAAGAGGAGGGGGTGAGGTGCATGGAGGGGAAGGGAGGGGTGGGGTGCAGGGAGGGGTGAAGTGCAGGGAGGGGGTGAGGTGTAGGGAGTGGAGGGGTGAGGTGCGGGGAGGGGAGGGGAGGGGGGGGTGGGGGTAGGAGCGATGGGGCAGGAGGGTTAGGAGTCGGGAGGGGAGACAAGGGTAAACTCATCAGTAACGGTGGCGAGAGCTGATACCACAGTCTCTCTAATTCACTACCGAGGATCCACACTCCGAATATACATTGTAATATGGAGTTATCACAAAATGCTGGAGTAACTCAGCGGGTCAGGCAGCATCTAGCAGAGAAGGAACGTTTCGGGTCCAGACCCTTCTTCAGACTGATGAAGTATGGAGTGACTAACATGGGCGGTACTAAAGATGTATACCTTTGACTCTTGAGGAGAGGGGAGGGGTTGGGGGGGGAGTGACTAACATGGACGGTACTAATGTATACCTTTGACTCTTGAGCAGAGAGAGGCGGGAGCGGCGCACAGATATCAAAGACGCAGTGTTTACCCAGGAAGGTGTGGCGGTCCTAGTTTAAACTGGCTCTCATTGATCAGTCTGAAAAGGGTCTCGACACGAAACGTCACCCTGAGATGCTGCCTGACCTGCTGAGTTACTCCTGCACTCTGTGAAACGTCACCTATCCATGTTCTCCACAGATGCCTCCTGACTGCTGAGTTACTCCAGCATTTTGTGTTTCCCGCACCCAGCTCATTTCCCACCCCAGGCGTTCTGTGCTGTACCTTGGGCAGTGGCATGTCTAGGGTCTGGCAGGTACTGCAGGTGTGGCACCTGCCCTGGGCGCCACTTCAAGGGGAGCGCCAGTGACACAAGGGACAATAGACAATAGGTGCAGGAGGAGGCCATTCGGCCCTTCGATCCAGCACCGCCATTCAATGTGATCATGGCTGATCATTCTCAATCAGTACCCCGTTCCTGCCTTCTCCTCATACCGCCTGACTCCGCTATCCTTAAGAGCTCTATCCAGCTCTCTCTTGAATGCATTCTGAGAATTTGCCTCCACTGCCTTCTGAGGCAGAGAATTCCACAGATTCACAACTCTCTGACTGAAAAAGTTTTTCCTCATCTCCGTTCTAAATGGCCGACCCCTTATTCTTAAACTGTGGGCCCTGGTTCTGGACTCCCCCAACATTGGGAACATGTTTCCTGCCTCTAACGTGTCCAACCCCTTAATAATCTTATACGTTTCGATAAGGTCTCCTCTCATCCTTCTAACTCCCAGTATAAACAAGCCTAGTCGCTCCAGTCTTTCAACGTACGACAGTCCCTCCATTCCGGGAATTAATTCCAGGAGAAGGCGAGAAGGAGAGGGCGAGAGGGAGAGAGAGAGGTGCAGAGGGGCGAGAGGGAGATGGGCGAGATGGAGAAGGCGACAGGGAGAGGGCGAGAGCGAACACCCGTAGTCAGGATCGAACCAGGGTATTGAGTCGCTGACCCAACGGCTGCACCAATCCTCTGCTGCTCTGTGCCGTCTCCGCCTGACATTTTATGGTTTGTGAAAAGGAGGCGTAGAAGAGGAGGGGGTGAGGTGCAGGGAGGGGAGGGGAGGGGAGGGGGTGGGGGTGAGGTGCACGCAGTGGGGGTTGGGGGTCGGGTGTAGGGAGGGGAGGGGTGAGGTGCGGGGAGGGGAGTGAGGGTAGGAGCGATGGGGCAGGAGGGTTAGGAGTCGGGAGGGGAGACAAGGCTAAACTCACCAGTAACGGTGGCGAGAACTGATACCACAGTCTCTCTCATTCACTACCGATGATCCACACTCCGAATATACATTTTAAAATTGAGTTATCACAAAAAGCTGGAGTAACTCAGCGGGTCAGGAGAGAGGGAACGTTTCGGGTCCAGGCCCTTCTTCAGACCGATGAAGTATGGAGTGACTAACATGGGCGGTACTAATGTATAACCTTGACTCTTGAGCAGAGAGAGGCGGGAGCGGCGCATCAGATAACAAAGCGGCAGTGTTTACCCAGGAAGGTGTGTTGGAATGTTATTTACATCGGCGGAACCAAGCGCAGGCTCAAAGATCGCTTCGCTGAACACCTGCGCTCGGTCCGCATTGACCAAGCTGATCTCCCGGTGGCTGAGCACTTCAACTCCCCCTCCCACTCCCAGTCTGACCTTTCTGTCATGGGCCTCCTCCAGTGCCGTAGTGAGGCCCACCGCAAATTGGAGGAACAGCACCTCATATTTCGCCTGGGCAGCTTGCAGCCCAGTGGTATGAACATTGACTTCTCCAACTTTAGATAGTTCCTCTGTCCCTCTCTTCCCCTCCTCCTTCCCAGATCTCCGTCTGTCTTCCTGTCTCCACCTATATCTTTCCTTTGTCCCGCCCCCCTGACATCAGTCTGAAGAAGGGTCTCGACCCGAAACGTCGCCCATTCCCTCTCTCCTGAGATGCTGCCTGACCTGCTGAGTTACTGCAGCATTTTGTGATTCCCTCACCCAGCTCATCTCCCACCCCAGGCGTTCTGTGCTGCACATTGGTCAGTGGCATGTCTAGGGTCTGGCAGGTACTGCAGGTGTGGCACCTGCCCTGGGCGCCACTTCAAGGGGAACGCCAGTGACACAATGGACAATGTGACATTTTACTAGACCAAGTTGGGGCCAAACCTCTCCTGCATTGGTGAAGCACCCTCTCCTCCCCCTACCCCCCACTCCATCCCCTCAACCCCCCTTATCCTCCCTCCTCCCCCTCCCCCTCCCTCCCTCTCACCCTCCTCTCTCCCTCCCCACCCCCCCTCCTGCTCCATCCCCTCAACCCCCCTTATCAAGTCAAGTCAAGTCTATTTGTCACATACAAAAACAAGATGTGCAGTGAAATGAAAGTGGCAACGCTCTCCCTCCTCCTCCCTCCCTCCCTCTCACCCCCCTCCCCCTCCCCCCAGCTCCATCCCCTCAACCCCCCTTATCCTCCCCTCCCCCCTTTCCCCACCACTCCATCCCCTTAACCCCTCTTATCTTCCCCCTCCCCCCTTCCCCACCCCTCCACTCCATCCCCTCACCCCCCCTTATCCTCCCGCCTCCCCCTCCCTCCCCAGGAGATGGTTTTGAACTTAAAATTGTCAATAACTTTAAATATATAATTCAATAAAACCTCTTCCATTGGCTCCAAAGGAACCTCTTCCATTCTGCACACCGCTCTCTCTCATCTGGACAACCAGGGGGCCTATGTGAGGATGCTGTTCATTGACTTTAGTTCAGCATTCAACACAATAGTCCCCAGCAGACTGGTTGAGAAGCTACTGGAACTGGGTCTTAGCAGCCCTCTGTGTGCCTGGTTCCTGGACTTTCTCACTGCCAGGCCCCAAGTGGTCAGGATGGGGGAACACACATCTAGCTCCCTCACCCTGAACATAGGATCCCCCCAGGGATGCGACCTTAGCCCCCTACTGTACTCCCTGTTCACACATGACTGTGGGGCCAGGTTCAGCTCAACCTCCATCATCAAGTTCGCTGATGACACTGTGGTGGTGGGCCGGATCTCCGACAATGATGGGAAGGCCTACCGGGAGGAGGTGGCTGATCTGGCACTCTGGTGTCAGGTCAATAGCCTCCTCTTGAATGTCACTATAACGAAGGATCTGATTGTGGACTTTAGAAGGGCTAAACATCCAAGGACGTACATGCCACTGGAGATAAATGGGTCTACTGTGGATAGGGTGAGCAGTTTTAAATACTTGGGAGTCCGCATCACAGAGGACCTGACATGGGCAACGCACATTGCCGCACTGGTGGGTAAGGCAAAGCAGCGCCTTTGCCATCTTAGACAGCTGAGGAAATTCAGAGTGTCTCTAAGGATTCTTCATTGCTTCTACTCTGGGGCTGTAGAGAGCATCCTGTCCGGCAACTTTACAGTCTGGTTTGGGAACAGCTCTGCCCAGGACAGGATGGCCCTGCAGAGAGTAGTGCGTTCAGCAGAACGCACCATGGGAACTACACTCGTCCCCCTGCAAGACCTATACATCAGGAGGTGCAGATCCAGAGCAAGCAACATTATGGGGGACCCCTACCACCCCAGTAACGGACTGTTCCAGATGCTATGGTCAGGCAAATGCCTCCGCTGTCACGCTGTGAAAACGGAGAGGATGAGACGGAGTTTCTTCCCACAGGCCATCAGGACTGTCAACTTTTATAACTCCAGAGACTAAATTTTTGTCTACACTATAGTAACTTATTAATTTTATTTATATGCTATGTAACTGTAAATCTTTTTTGTGCACAACCCGCAGGCATTGCCACTTTCATTTCACTGCACATCGTGTATGTGTATGTGACAAATAAACTTGAATGACTAGTGAATGTCATTAGTAAGGATCCGCTAGATTCCACAAACTATCTAATTACTTACTTTTCATCATAGAATAGATTGAAGACTGTGGTGGCTTGGTTTCTTAAATTAAGAACAATGCTTTTGCAGTGGTCTCGTAAGAGAAGGGAGATTCGGACTGCTGTGAGTAGTTTGGGAACAGATCCTGACAAGTTGAAAGTCAAGGTGGACAAAGAGATGCAAGTTTTTAAGGTATCATACCGGGGACAGTGCTTATGTTCAGATGATCTTTTCAATGCAGAAAATGCAATTATTTGTTTTTGTCAAAGACAAGAATATAAGGATGAGCTATCAGCATTATAAGCTGGTGAGCATGGTGTTAAAAGAAGTAGTCACTTATACAGGCTTGACCCGATGCTGGATAAAGGAATTCTGAGTAGGGGGTCACCTAAGTAAACTATCGATGCCTGAAGAAGCTAAGCATCCTATTATTCTCTCAAAGGACTTTTATATTTCAACATTGCTGTTACAACAGATCGGACATGGAGGAAGAAATCACATGTTGTCGAGACTTCGTAGGAAATATTGGATTGTCAAAGGTAACTCCGCTGCAAGAAAGGTTATAAAGAATTGTGTTGCGTGCCAGCGTCAGCGAGGAAGATTTGGTGAACAAAAGATGGCAGACTTGCCTCTGGAAAGGATTCGACCTGATAATCCTCCATTTACTGAGGTAGGAGTTGATTATTTTGGTCCTATCGAGGTTAAGAGAGGACGATGTCTGGTGAAAAGGAATGGTGTGATCTTCACTTGCATGGCAGGTAGAGCGCTGCATCTTGAGATGGCATGTACACTGGACACAGATTCCTGTATTCACGCACTGCGAAGATTTATTTGTCGACGAGGTCAGGTTCTATCAATAAGATCTGATAATGGTACAAATTTTGTTGGAGCGGAAAGGGAGTTGAGAGAAGCGCTTAAAGGCTTGAATCAGAACAAGATCCAGAATGATATGCTTCGGCATGGCATACGATGGTACTTTAATCCCCCAGCGGGATCCCACCAAGGTGGTGTTTGGGAACGATTGGTTCATATGATCCGAAATGTGCTGCGTTCGATTCTTAAACAACAGACTATGGATGAAGAAGGATTGCAAACCTTGTTTTGCGAAATTGAGGCAATTTTGAATGACCGACCTATCACCAAGAGTTCTGATGACCCGAACGAATTGGAAGCACTTACTCCAAATCATATTCTTTTATTGAAAACTAGGCCAGTGCTACCATCTGGGCTCTTTGCAAAGGACGATTTGTATGTTAGACGCAGATGGAGGCAGGTGCAGTATATGGCGGACCTTTTTTGGAAACGGTGGACACGAGAATATTTACCTTTAATTCAGGAACGTCAACGATGGTTGAGAGTGAGAAGAAATTTTATTCCAGGTGATATCGTTTTGGTGGTTGATTCTACTGCACCACGAGGTTCTTTGTTGATGGGCAGGATACTGGAGATTATGCCGGACGTTAAAGGTTTTGTGCCTACGGTACGACTTCAAACTAAGGACAATATTTTGGTTAGACCAATAACCAAGATATGCCTGCTTCTGGAAGGTGAAGGAGAAGATTGAAGAATTGCGAAAGAAATTTGTACGCTGATGTATATGTAATGCGTATTGTTTTGTTATTGGATGAACAGTAAGCTTTTATAGCTGCTTTGATATCTATTAGTAATTGCTTCGTTATATACGCAGAACAATTAGGGGCCGGTATGTAGGAGCCATCTATGCTTAATTCAGTTATTGTCATTGTGTTATGACTATGTTTTAATATTTCTAGTTTATGTCTTTTTTGCCTGCTTGTGGGTGTGACTTAATGCGTAATTGGGAGTGTCTCGATGGGAGGAGGCTAGTGTGTTGACAGAGGTTGTGGGTCAGTTTAGACTCGGAGGATGGTGAGCATACAGTTCTTTACCATGCGCTCGTACCATGCGCTCGCACCAGCTATATTTGTAAGAACCATACGGTAATAACTGCAAGAATTTATAGATATTGTTTAAAGAAGAAACAGTTGATAAAGTACGGAAACTGATGAATTACTCTATGATTTGTGTTACTTTAATAAATCCAATTAATGAAGAAAAGAAGTTTGGAAGATTGGTTTTGTCATATCAGGGTGCGACGTGTGTGTAAGCTATAACCACATTTCATCCCCGAAAAGTAATGGCCAGCGAAGTGGAATTTCGAGATGGTATAGAAACTACCATTACAACCATGTTTAAAAGGCATTTGAGCAGGTACAGGGATGGGAAAGGTTTAGAGCGAAATGGGCCAGACGCGAGCTGCTGGGACGAGTGTAGATGGGGCATATTGGTCGATACGAGCAAGTTGGGCCGAAAGACCTGCGTCCGTGCACTTGGACTCGATGATAAATGGTCGATGCCCGGTGCTAACGAGGCCTCGGGTGTAACTGAGAAGGCGTTGGGCAGTGGAACCCGCCGCCCGCATCTCCGTTCCCAGCCCGGGATCAGGATGGACGGAGACCTCTCTCCGGACTTATTTTAATCCACAACAGTACACCCGTCTCTCGTGCGCCAGTTTTCAGGCCAATCTATATTTGGAGACGCGGCGCATCGCTTGATAAATTGTGTTATAGGATCCATTAACCTTTGTGCCAGAGTATTTAGGTTTGTCCGTTCACGAGTGACAGTGGGGGGCGGTGAACATTCCGCATCGAAAACCTGGGATCGAATTTGTTAAAATTCCAACGCCAGTGCAGGTCATTTTCCATCATATTCCCCTTGTTGGAGTCACAGGGTCATGGAGTGATGCAGCGTGGAAACAGGCCCTTCGGCCCAACTTTACTCGCCACCTGGCCACCTGGTTGCGTCTCTGTTGAAATCGGTGTGGTCTTTGCTCCTCCCACTGACCGCCACAGATGGGAAGATCATTGGCCCCCATTGCTCCGGATCCGAAATTGGACCCCTCTGTCAAATCTCCCGACAGCCCCTATCTATGTTCCCCGGAGAAGCAAACACTCTTCTCCGGTCTTATCCTGAACCTGATCCCCGTAATCTCCAAAACCTTTCCAGCAAATATCTCCTGCACCTCCCCGAAGCCTTCAGATTCATTCCTTGTGTTTGGTGAAGGGAAATAGACCAGATTCTCCAGTCGGGGTCCTAACCTGTGCTTCTCATGCCCAGGGCAGCGTTCACCGAGATTTGTGGAGCTTTGGAGATCCGCTCATCAAACACTCTTCTCCTCAGACGGCCAAACTTTGTGCAGGCGCGCAGTAGGAGCTGGTGGATTTCACCATCGATGTCAGCTTTCGTCTGGGAAGAAGGGCGCCGGCCAGAGGACCCGAGGGTCTCCATCATGACGACCATTTTAAAGAAATGGGACAAATGCACCTGCGGCGCCAACAGAGGTGGTTCCCCTGCGGTCAACCACTGGGTAAGTGGTTCACGGGTCCCCCTGAACCACCACCTCCCTGTCACTGAAAACCTGCCACTGTTGAAGGTGTAGGAAATGCAGTCGCCAATTTGTAGAAAGGACAACTCAAAAACACAGTTCAAAAGATTAAGGGGTGGTACCGGTAGAGTTGCTGCCTCACAGCGCCAGAGATCTGGGTTCCATCAGGACTACGGGTGCTGTCTGTACAGAGTTTGTACGTTCTCCCCGTGAGCTGCGTGTTCTGTGGTTTCCTCTCACACTCCAAAGAGGTATATGTTTGTAGGTCAATTGACTTGGTATAAGTGCAAATTGTCCCTAATGTGTGTAGGGTAGTGTTAATGTGCGGGGATCGCTGGGCGGTGCGGACTCGGTGGGCCGAGGGGCCTGTTTACGCGCTGTATCTCCAATCTAAACAAAAGCAAACTAAACTGCTGTCTCCCCGTTCAGTAGATTTCAAAAGAATTCAAAAGCAATCTGTACAGTCCAAGTAATTTTGTGTTTATTTCAATTACAGTATTGGAAGCAACAATGCACATCATTCAAATAAACGCGATCTTTCAATTAGCTTGTCGTGTGTGTCAATGGGTGTGTACATTTTCCAAATCACTGAAGTAACATGAACTGTATCTATTACATTGAACTAGTCATTGAACGGAGTTAATAATACCGTAACGACTTTTGACGAGAAGGGTCCAATCCCATTACATTTAAAAAATATTTTCACAAAAGTAATTTCTGTTCCGTTGCCGGACGCGGTTAACGCGTTAAAATGAACGGATCGACAGCTCTGATTCCACTTGCTGTTTATTTCTCTCTTCCCACATTTACATTCCCCCTGGTTTTATTTCCGCGGTCACTGGGGGTTTTTACGACGCGGAATTTGGGGATTAAATGGGAGCCGTTCAGCGCCGACCTGTTGTCCACCGGGTTTCTGCCCCACAGCCCCTGAGCCCCGCTCCTGACGCCGGTCCCGGGACCCGACCCTTTTACACACCCGGAGCGGAACCGGAGCAGATTTTCAGCCAGTTTCCATCCCCAATCCCGAAGAAAGGATAAAGTTTCTCCGTGAATTTATTCCCAGTGAAGGTGTGGAGATGGGACTTGGTGTCCGCGTCGTAAAATGAAACTGTCCCGGACTCGTAACTGAGATAAACTCCCACCCTCCCGGGGATGGGACGGGCGGGGAGACGGGATGGAGGGGAGGTGACTGCATGAAACCCGTCATCCCGCCGCCTGATGCTCCAGACTCCAGTCTCCGGGGTCAGTGTGACCGGTCCCTTCCTCTCCACAGACTCTGCGGCGACTCCCAGACTCCAGCGCTCACTCCCCGCCACCTCCACCTCCCAGTAATGTCTCCCCGATGTGAATCCCTCCGATCCCAGCACACACCCCCAGAAGGGCCCTTCCACCCTTCCAGTCCCTACTAGAACAGTCTGTCAGACACAGTCAACCTCCCTCCCCTCTCTCTCTTGCTCTCCCTCCCACTCTCCCCCACTCCCTCTCTCTCTATCTATTTCTCGCCCCATCTTTCTCTCCCCCTCCCCCTCTCTCTCTCCCTATCTCTTTCTCCCACCCTCTCCCACTCCCTCTCTCTCTCCCCCTCTCCCTCTGTCTCTCTTTTCCTCTTTCTCCCCCTCTCTCTACCCCCTCTCCCTCTCACCCACTCCCTCTCATTCTCTATCTCTTTCTCTCCCTCTCTCTGCTGCCTCCCATTCCCTCTCTCTAACCCCTCTCTCTCTCTCCCTCTCTCCCACTCCCTCTATCTCTCCCCATCTCTTTCTCCCCCTCAATCTCTCTCTCTCTCTTATCCCCTCTCGCCCCCCATCTTTTTCTCTCCCCCCTCTCTCTCTCTCTCTCTCCCCCTCTCTCCATCTCTCTCTGTGGCCTGACTCACTGAGTTACTCCAGTTCTGTTGCGTCTATCTTAAGACAGAAACAGACAACAGGTGCAGGAGGAGGCCACTCGGCCCTTCGAGCCTGTACGCACCGCCATTCATTGTGATCGCGGCTGATCGTCCACAATCAGTAACCCGTGCCTGCCTTCTCCCCATATCCCTTGATTCCACTAGCCCCTAGAGCTCTATCTAACTCTCTCTTAAATCCATCCAGTGAATCGGCCTCCACTGCCCTCTGTGGCAGAGAATCCCACACATTCACAACTGGAAATGTTTCTCCTCACCTCAGTTTTAAATGGCCTCCCCTTTATTCTTAGACTGTGGCCCCTGATTCTGGACTCATCCAACATTGGGAACATGTTTCCTGCATCTAGCTTGTCCAGTCCTTTTTATAATTTTACACGACTCTATAAGATCCCCCTCTCATCCTTCTAAACTCCAGTGAATACAAGCCCAGTCTTTCCAATCTTTACTCGTATGACAGTCCCGCCATCCCAGGGATTAAACTGGTGAACCTACGCTGCACTGCCTCAATAGCAAGGACGTCCTTCCTCAAATTAGGAAACCAAAACTGCACACAGTACTCCAGGTGCGATCTCACTAGGGACTCACTAGGGCCCTGTACAACTGCAGAAGGACCTCTTTGCTCCTCAACTCAACTCCTCTCGTTATGAAGGCCAACATTCCACCAGCGTACGACAAGGTTAGTTTGAGTGAAACAATTTCTCGCTGAGTTATTAGTTTATTTATCGGTTTGTTTTCACATCCTGCATGTGGAGCGAATAATTAGCTGTAGGATCAGTCTGTTTATCTGTTGTTGGTGATTCTCCAGCAAGGCCGCCTGGCCCTTGGGCCTTCACGGAGTTCCTAGGCCCTGTGGAGCCTGGAAAACTAGGCCCGGTAAAGAGCCTGGGCCTCGGTTAGTCCATAAGTCCTCGGGAGCCTTGAAACAAGGCCGCGTTCAAGCCTAGGCCTTGTTTAAAGTACTTTGGAGCCTCAAAACTAGGACCAGATAGCAAACTGGGCCTCGATTAGTCCGCACGTCCTCGGGAGCTTTGAAACTAGGCCGCGTTCAAGCCTAGGCCTGTTTTAACGTTCTTTGAAGCCTCAAAACTAGGCCCAGTTCAGAGCCTGGGCCTTGGTTAGTCTGTAAGTCCTCAGGAGTCTTGAAGGGGGGAGGGGGTGAGGGGGAGGCCCTTCCACCCTTCCAGTCCCTACTAGAACAGTCTGTCAGACACAGTCAACCTCCCTCCCCTCTCTCTCTTGCTCTCCCTCCCACTCTCCCCCACTCCCTCTCTCTCTATCTATTTCTCGCCCCATCTTTCTCTCCCCCTCCCCCTCTCTCTCTCTCCCTATCTCTTTCTCCCACCCTCTCCCACTCCCTCTCTCTCTCCCCCTCTCCCTCTGTCTCTCTTTTCCTCTTTCTCCCCCTCTCTCTACCCCCTCTCCCTCTCTCACCCACTCCCTCTCATTCTCTATCTCTTTCTCTCCCTCTCTCTGCCGCCTCCCATTCCCTCTCTCTAACCCCTCTCTCTCTCTCCCTCTCTCCCACTCCCTCTATCTCTCCCCATCTCTTTCTCCCCCTCAATCTCTCTCTCTCTCTTATCCCCTCTCTCCCCCTCTCTCCCCCCATCTTTTTCTCCCCCCTCTCTCTCTCTCTCCCCCTCTCTCCATCTCTCTCTGTGGCCTGACTCGCTGAGTTACTCCAGTTCTGTTGCGTCTATTTTAAGACAGAAACAGACAACAGGTGCAGGAGGAGGCCACTCGGCCCTTCGAGCCTGTACGCACCGCCATTCATTGTGATCGCGGCTGATCATTGACAATCAATAACCCGTGCCTTCCTTCTCCCCATATCCCTTGATTCCACTGGCCCCTAGAGCTCTATCTAACTCTCTCTTAAACCCATCCAGTGAATCGGACTCCACTGCCCTCTGGCAGAGAATCCCACACATTTACAACTGCAAACGTTCCTCCTCACCTCAGCTTTAAACGGCCTCCCCTTTATTCTTAGACTGTGTGGCCCCTGGTTCTGGGCTCGCCCAACATTGGGAACATGTTTCCTGCATCTAGCTTGTCCAGTCCTTTTATAATTTTACACGTCTCTATAAGATCCCCTCTCATCCTGCTAAACTCCAGTGAATACAAGTCCAGCCTTTCCAATCTTTCCTCGTACGACAGTCCCGCCATCCCGGGGATTAACCTGGTGAACCTACGCTGCACTGCCTCAATAGCAAGGACGTCCTTCCTCAAACTAGACCAAAACTGCACACAGTACTCCAGGTGTGGTCTCACCAGGGCCCTGTACAACTCAAAAATGCGTCAACATTCAATCTCTCCCTCTCTCTCTCTTTCCCACTCCCTCTCGCTCCCTCTCTCTCTCGACCGCACAGAACTGCTTTGAGCTCTACATCCCCAATAATCATGACCAGTTGATCAAGGCGTGCAAGACAGAGGCTGATGGCCGGGTGGTCGAAGGGAACCACACCGTGAACTGAATATCCGCCCCTACCCTCGATGGTGGAATGGATCAAATACGAGAGAGAAAGAGAGAGAGAGAGACAGAGAGAGAGAGAGAGAGAGAGAGAGAGAGAGGGGGGGAGAGAGAGGGGGGGAGAGAGAGGGGGGGGAGAGAGAGGGGGGGAGAGAGAGGGGGAGAGAGAGGGGGAGAGAGAGAGGGGGGGGGAAGAGAGAGGGGGAGAGAGAGAGAGAGAGGGGGAGAGAGAGGGTGTGTGTAGGGTAGTGTTAATGTGCGGGGATCGCTGGGCGGTGCGGACTCGGTGGGCTGAGGGGCCAGTTTCCGCACTGTATCTCCAATCTAAACAAAAGCAAACTAAAGTGCTGTCTCCCCGTTCAGTAGATTTCAAAAGAATTCAAAAGCAATCTGTACAGTCCAAGTAATTTTGAGTTTATTTCAATTACAGTATTGGAAGCAACAATGCACATCATTCAAATAAACGCGATCTTTCAATTAGCTTGTCGTGTGTGTCAATGGTTGTGTATATTTTCCAAATCACTGAAGTAACATGAACTGTATCTATTACATTGAACTATTCATTGAACGGAGTTAATAATACCGTAACGACTTTTGACCAGAAGGGTCCAATCCCATTACATTTAAAAAATATTTTCACAAAAGTAATGTCTGTTCCGTTGCCGGACGCGGTTAACGCGTTAAAATGAACGGATCGACAGCTCTGATTCCACTTGCTGTTTATTTCTCTCTTCCCACATTTACATTCCGCCTGGTTTTATTTCCGCGCTCACTGGGGGTTTTTACGACGCGGAATTTGGGGATTAAATGGGAGCCGTTCAGCGCCGACCTGTTGTCCACCGGGTTTCTGCCCCACAGCCCCTGAGCCCCGCTCCTGACGCCGGTCCCGGGACCCGACCCTTTTACACACCCGGAGCGGAACCGGAGCAGATTCTCAGCCACTGGTCTTTACGCCAAGAAGGCCCGAAGAAAGGATAAAGTTTCTCCGTGAATTTATTCCCAGTGAAGGTGTGGAGATGGGACTTGGTGTCCGCGTCGTAAAATGAAACTGTCCCGGACTCGTAACTGAGATAAACTCCCACCCTCCCGGGGATGGGACGGGCGGGGAGACGGGATGGAGGGGAGGTGACTGCAACAAACTCGTCACCCCGCCGCCTGATCCTCCAGACTCCACTCTCCGGGGTCAGTGTGACCCGTCCCTTCCTCTCCACAGACTCTGCGGCGACTCCCAGACTCCACCACTGACTCCCCTCCACCTCCACCTCCCAGTAATGTCTCCCCGATGTGAATCCCTCCGATCCCAGCACACACCGCCTGTCTGTTAACCTCTTCCCGGTGTCAGGGCGACTCCTCCGGGTCCCGGTCCATCTCACCCTCTTCCGATCATCAGACACCTCGAGCTGCGCATGCGCTGTTTCCACATCCAGGGTGACGGAGACTGGGGGGAGAAGCAGAGAATCAGAGAGTCCCCGGGGGTCGGGGGGAGACTCGGGCAGCGCGGCCCCGGGACCGGGGGAGAGGCCGCTCGGCCTCAGGCACAGGCGGGCGGACAACTGAAACCCTGCCCGGGGTTTCACCCACAACCACATCGGGTGGACAACAGACATCTCCCCCGGAGATTTTATCCGGGGATATATTTCGTGAGGTGGGGGAGGGTGGACGGGGAGGACGAGTGCGGAGAGTGAGGAGGATTGCCAGATTGTGGTGGGGATGGGGGAATGAAGCAGGCTATTCAGATATGGAGGCAGATCGGAGCAGGAGGATATAGAGGTGAGTGGTAATTTGAGGTTGTTAAAGAGGAGGTAGAGGTGCGTGGTGGGGTCGTCATGATCACAGTGAAAGGGGGCAGACACGAGGGGCCAGATGACCTGCTCCTGTGTTTTTTGAGTGGAGGGTGAGACAAAGGGAAGGGTGGGTTTGTTAGTCAATTGGAGTGGGTGCAAAAGGGTTTACAACAACTTCATCAGGTCTGAAGGGCTGGGTTATCAGGTGAATTTGCACAGTTATCAGGTCATAATGTCATAAATGAAAGTATTCGAATGAGGCCATTCGGCCCATCAAGTCTACTCCACCATTCAATCGTGGCTGATCTATCTCTCGCTCCTAACCCCTTTCTCCTGCCTTCTCCCTAGAACCTCTGACACCTGTACTAACCCAGAATCCAGCTATCTCTGCCTTAAAATGTGGGATCTGGGACCATGGACACATCTGGTCACAGAAGGTTCGAGCCCCCGACCGCTGGAGGACAAAGAAGGGAAAGATTGAACTGTTTTCACCTTCCATCACAGTGAGGAATGTGGAGGGGTCACTGTGGTGGATGTTTACGTTAAAATGTATTTTGTGTGTCCTGTTGCTTTTTACTGTTATGACTGTATGGCAAATGAAGTTCCTCGTATGTTGCAAAACATACTTGGCTAATAAAGTTTTATTATGACTGTGATAAGGAGCCGTGGGTCCCTTGAAGACAGAAGTAGGGGAATTTATTATGGGGAACAAGAAAATGGCAGACGAGTTGAAACGGTACTTTGGATCTGTCTTCACTTAGGAAGATACAAGCAATCTCCCAGATGTTCTAGTGGCCAGAGATCCTTGGGTGACAGAGGAACTGGAGGAAATCCGCATTAGGCAGGAAATGGTGTTGTGTAGACTGATGGGACTGAAGGGTGATAAATCCCTAAGGCCTGATGGTCTGCATCCCAGAGTACTTAAGGCGGTAGCGCTAGAAATTGTAAACGCATTGGTGATCATTTTCCAATGTTCTATAGCTTCAGGATAAGTTCCTGTGGATTGGAGGGTAGCGAATGTTGTCCCACATTTTAAGAAACGAGGAGGAGAAAAAACAGGAAATTATAGACCAGTTAGTCTGACATCAGCAGTGGGGAAGATGCTGGAGTCAATTATAAAAGACGAAATTGCGGAGCATTTGGATAGTAGTAACAGGATCGTTCCGAGTCAGCATGGATCAATCATGCTTGACTAATCTTCTGGAATTTTTTGAGCATGTAACTAGGAAAATTGACAGGGGAGAGCCGGTGGATGTTGTATCCTGACTTTCAGAAAGCCTTTGACAAGGTTCCACATAGGAGATTAGTGGGTAAAATTAGAGCACATGGTATTGGAGGTAGGGTACTGACATGGATAGAAAATTGGTTGATAGATAGAAAGCAAAGAGTGGGGATAAATGGGTCCCTTTCAGAATGGCAGGCAGTAACTAGTGGGGTACAGCAAGGCTCGGTGCTGGGACTGCAGCTATTTACAATATACATTAATGACTTGGATGAAGGGATTAAAAGTACCATTAGCAAATTTGCAGATGATACAAAGCTATGAGGTTGCAGGGTGACTTGGACAGGTTGTGTGAGTGGGCGGATGCATGGCAGATGCAGTTTAATGTGGATAAGTGTGAGGTTATCCACTTTGGTGGTAAGAATAGGAAGGCAGAGTATTATATGAATGGTGGGTGACGTTTCGGGTCTAGACCCTTCTTCAGACTGATGGGTATCGACCCGAAACATCACCCATTCCTTCTCTCACGAGATGCTGCCCGACGTGCTGAGTTACTCCAGCACTTTGTGAATAAATACCTTTATTTGTACCAGCATCTGCAGTTATTTTCTTATATTATCTGAATGGTGTCAAGCTAGGAACAGGGAACGTACAACGAGATCTGGGTGTCCTAGTGCATCAGTCACTGAAAGGAAGCATGCAGGTACAGCAGGCAGTGAAGAAAGCCAATGGAATATTGGCCTTCATAACAAGAGGAGTTGAGTATTGGAGCAAAGAGGTCCTTCTGCAGTTGTACAGGGCCCTAGTGAGACCGCATCTGGAGTACTATGTGTAGTTTTGGTCTCCAAATTTGAGAAAGGATATTCTTGCTATTGAGGGCATGCAGCGTAGGTTTACTGGAGCGACTAGGCTTGTATACATTGGAATTTAGAAGGATGAGAGGAGATCTTATCGAAACGTGTAAGATTATTAAGGGGTTGGACCGTTAGAGGCAGGAAACATGTTCCCAATGTTGGGGGAGTCCAGAACAAGGGGCCACAGTTTAAAAATAAAAGGTGGGCCATTTAGAAGTGAGATGAGGAAAAACTTTTTCAGTCAGAGTTGGGAATCTGTGGAATTCTCTGCCTCAGAAGGCAGTGGAGGCCAATTCTATGAATGCATGCAATAAAGAGCTGGATAGGCTCTTAAGGATAGCGGAGTCAGGGGGTATGGGGAGAAGGCAGGAACGGGGTACTGATTGCGAATGATCAGCCATGATCACATTGAATGGCGGTGCTGGCTCGAAGGACCGAATGGCCTCCTCCTGCACCTATTGTCTATTGTTTGTACTGTGGTTGTGTTCAGGGAACTGACATCTCCAGCGGTATGAATAAATTCAAGTAACCCTTGGTCTCTCTCTCTCTCCCTCTCTCTCTCTCTCTCTCTCTCATCCTCCCCCATCCTCGCTATCCGACCAGTTTGACTGTTCTGATTAAATTGTTCACTATATACCTCGCTGTCATCTATTCCAAGGTAACAATGATCTACTCTACATTTTGCTTGATCGTCGTCCCCTTTGATCTCTCGTTTTCAAATCCATATGTATCGTTTCCCTCTCCCCTGACTCTCAATCTGAAGGAGGGTCTCGACCCGAAATATCACCCATCCTTTCTCTCTAGAGATGCTGCCGGTCCAACTGGTCACTCCAGCATTTTTTGTCTATCTTCGGTTTATACCAGCATCTGTAGTTCCATCCCACACAATGAAGAATACTTGGCGAGTCGGATTTGAAGATAATTCCAAGGCATGTTATACGGACATTAAACGCAAGAGGGTATCAGTGAAACATAGAAATATAGAAACATAGAAAATCAGTGCAGGGTTAGGCCACTCGGCCCTTCGTGCTTGCCAATTCCAGCCAATCTGACACCATTCAAATAATAATCTGCCTTATTGTTATTGACACCAAAGTGTCAACCTCACATTTATCCACATTATACTGCATCTGCCATTCATCTGCCCTCTCACCCAATCAATCCAAGTCACCCTGCAGCCTCGTAGCATCCTCCTCGCAGCTCACACTGCCATCCCGCTTTGTGTCATCCGCAAACTTGGACATGTTACATTTAATTCCTTCGTGTAAATCGTTGATATATATTGTAAATAACAGGGCTCCCAGCACCGAGCCTTGTGGCACCCCACTAGGCACTGCCTGCCATTCTCAAAAGGACCCGTGTAGTGAGGACAAAGGAAGTAATCCCTGTTGGACAAAGGAAGTAATTCATGCCTGGAACCAGAGGCAGTTGAAGAGCCCAGTCCAGTATTAAATATACACTGAACAGGTAATTAATACTTAAAGAACTATAACGGTTTAAAAAAAAGTTTTTACCTCTCTTAATGCCATCGGGCACCTCGCTGAACACCGTGTTCAACAAAAATGGGTGATCGAACTTTCCAACGTCCAGGGCACCGTCTGCTACTGAAAGCACCTTCGAATCATCACTTATCCTGCATGAATCACACACCTGGTTATAAGACCCGCATCTACGATTTTTGAGTTAATTACCAAAACAGTGCAGAGAGTCTCACCTCCTCTTCTGACGAGTTTCCTCCTGAAATATAAAACATCAGAAAGATCAATTAATTTACAGTGAGCGTCCACATCGTGACAGCAGGAATATCAGCCAAATTGTTACAATTTTCCGACAGATCCCAGCACTGAATGCTGGCGCGGCGCCCCATCAGTGCAGTATTATGTATTTAATACCGGACTGATGGGGCGATTCAACCTCCTCTGGTTCCAGTCGTGAATTAACACAATTAAAGGAGCCCCGACCGCCCCGACGTGGCAACTCCAACAGCCTGACCGCGGGACAAGACGGCAGGGAAGAGAAAAAGACATTCTGGCCTTCCATCACAGTGAGGAGGGACTGGAGGAGACTCACTGTGATGGATGTTTGTTTTTGTTTGGTGTTAGTTGTGATTGTATGTGTTATTGCATTTTTATTGATTAATCTATTGGTCTTATTGTTCAACTGCGGGTAATGTTTCATTTCACTACACATTTATGTGTATGTGACAAATAAACGACTATTGACTATTGACTAAATGAACTCTATTATGGGAACTCTACTATGTATCTACTGAGACTGCTTTATGCTATATAATCATGGAAAATTACTGCATGTGCTTTGTGCTGTTTTCTACTGTATAAATAGTGACTGTAATCTGTATGTTCTTTGAGAGGGCAGAAGCAGGTGCTTGAGCGAACAACAGTGCACTAAGGTCTCTGTGCCTTCTCCCACCTTTTTTAATTCAAAAATATTTATTCAAATATTAAAATAATATATACAATACAATAAAACCAAAACAGAACCCACCACCAGAATATTATACAAACAAATATACCTATTGAAACTATTATACAATTATATTACAATCCCCATCCAGGATACATCCAATCCCCCGCGGTGCCCAGCGGTCCCGGAAATCCTCCAGGGTGACCGTGGACAGCGCGTAGCCCCTCTCCAACACCACCCTGGCACGGACGTAACCCCGGAAAAGGGGCAGGCAGCTGGCTCGGGCAGAGCCCTCTTCCGCCTGGCGCCGTGAGTCGCGGATGTCCAGCTTGGTCAGGCCCAGGAGCAACCCAACAAGGACATCTTCGGCCCTACCCTCTCCCCTACGCACAGGGTGTCCAAAGATGAGGATGGTGGGTGAAAAATGCAGACAAAAAGCAAGGAGCAGCCCCTTTAGATATTGGAACAGGGGCTGCAACCTCACACACTGCATGTACGCGTGGTACACAGACTCTTCCAACCCGCAAAAGTGGCAGGCGGCTGGCGAGTCTGAACCGCGCGAGGAAGAGGTTGCAGGGGAGCCTTCTCCCACCTTGGTGTTTCAGTAAAAAGATTTAACAGAGTCATGTGTTTTGCGTACTTATTTTAGAGATAAGTCGAGTCGTCTTTCACAGCCTTACATTGAATCAAAGTGAAACTGTAACCCCTGACCTTCAGAAATATCAAACTGTCCGTTTGGTTCATCCGCTCCTGTAGCTTTAAGAGTTTCTTTTGAATAGAGTTTATCTCCTCTTGAATCGCTCGTAGATTATTCTCCATTGGATTTAGAACGCTCTCCTCTTCTTCCCGGAGATCCCTGAGAAAGAGCCGCTCTTTCTCATTGAGAATCTGGCGCAGTTCAGCAAATACCGATGTGATGTAGGCCAACCAGTTCTGTGACTGCTCCTGTCAAATGAAAGGTGAAGGTCAATATTATCGAGCCTGGAATCTAAGACAATAGCACAAGATCAGAGAAGGGAAACTGGAAACCTTACCCGGACTCCAGAAATCTTCTCTTTCTGTTGCTGCTCCATTTCCTCCACCGCTGATTTATTTTTTGTGAGAATCTCCAAGGAAGTTTTAATCTGCTCCTGGGATTGAGATTCAGATTCAGTGAGTGAAAGAATTAGACCAGACGGAACCAATGAATTGCAGGCACGGAACTGCACATGAAAGTTTACAAAAAGACACAAACTGCTGGAGAACTCATCGGGTCGTGGAGCGTATCAGCAGAGAGCCGCGGGCTGTCTCACCTGGAAGGACTGCTGGAGTCCCTGCATGGAAGTGAGGGGGGAGGTACAGGGACAGGTGTTTCATCTCCAGCGGTGGCTGGGGCAAGTACCTGGGGAAGGGCTGGTTTGGGTGGGAGGCTGGGTGAACCGAACAGTCGCCGAGGGAGCCTGGTCCGCAAAATGACAGAAAGGAAAATTCATCAGCTGATCACATTCTGTTTGCTTTTACCTTGTAGCTTTCAACTGCTTCTTTAATCGGCATGAAACTGTGAGACTTGTGTTCCCGTGCAGCTACGCAATTCACACAGACCAGTTTCTTGTCGGTTTCACAAAACAGCTTCAGTTCTTCCTGATGTTCCTCGCAGTGAAGTTTCCTTTTCTTCCCTCCCGTGTTCAGGCTCAGTGCTCGAGCTGTCTCAGCGATATTCGCCAAGGCCCGATTTACTTTGAGGGCGCGGTCTGCAATCTCCTCTCTACATACCGGGCAGGAGTTTCTCCCCTCCCCGTCCCAACTCTGTGTGATACAGGAGCGGCAGAAGTTGTGCCCGCACTCCAGTGTAACCGGATCGGTGAAGAAATCCAGGCAAATGGGACAAATCGCGTCTTCAGTTAAACTCTGGATCTGGTGTTTAGAAGCCATTTTTAATTCCGAGAATTTCCTGGTTCAAATCCCTTCCTCCTTCAGGGAGCGGCGGACTCGCACAGAACCGCAGGTGTCAACGACACGCCCTGCAGTGCGCGGGGAATTGATTATGTGCTGAATAACGTTGTTTTGCTGCGAGTGTATTCAGGGTGAAGGGCCACTGGCAATCTGCCACTGATTACACACCAGCAAGAGGCTGTTAACCCCTCCAGCCCCGGAGAGCAGCACAGTGAGCCAGACTCCCCCCCCCCCACTCGCAGCCCAGCCTGACGTTGATCAACAGGAGCACACGAGGAACTGCAGATGCTGCTTTACAAATAAATGACACAAAGCGATGGGGTAATTCCACGGACCAGGCAGAATATTTGGAGAATTTGGATTAGCGTTCCCCCAGTTTACGTGCATTCGAGAGATTTACAACTCTCTGACTGAAAAAGCTTTTCCTCATCTCAGTTCTAAATGGCCTACCCCTTATTCTTAAACTGTGGCCCCTTGTTCTGGACTCCCCCAACATTGGGAACATGTTTCCTGCCTCTAACGTGTCCAACCCCTTAATAATCTTATACGTTTCGATAAAATCCCCTCTCATCCTTCTAAATTCCAGTATATATAAGCCTAGCGGCTTCAGTCTTTCAACATACGACAGTCCCGCCATTCCGGGAATTAACCTAGTAAACCTACGATGCACGCCCTTAATAACAAGAATATCCTACCTCGAATTTGGAGACCAAAACTGCACACAGTACTCCATGTGCGGTCTCACTAGGGCCCTGTCCAAATGCAGAAGGACCTCTTTGCTCCTATACTCAACTCCTCTTTTTATGAAGGCCAACATTCCATTGGTTTACTTCACTGCCTGCTGTACCAGCATGATTCCTTTCAGTGACTGACGCACTAGGACACCCAGATCTCTTTGTACGTCCCCTTTTCCTAACTTAACTTAACACCATTCAGATAATAATCTGCCTTCCTATTCTTACCACCAAAGTGGATAACCACACAAGTTAGGAGGAGGGGGGGAGTTCAACGAGATCTGGGTGTCCTAGTGCATCAGTCAATGAAAGGAGGGAGGGAGGAGAGGTTAAGGGGGAGGGGAGAGTGTGAGGGGGAGGAGAGAGTGAGGGAGGAGGAGGGAGGGAGGTGGGGAGGGATGGGGAGGGGGAGAAGGTGAGGGAGGGAGGGATGGAGAGAGGGGATGGGGAGCGGAGAGGGTGACGGAGAGAGGGCATGCGGGGGGTGGGAGAGGGTGAGGGGGAGTGAGTGATGGAGGGGGAGGGAGGGAGGGAGTGGTGGTAGGGAGGGCGGGAGGGGTGAGGGTGAGGGAGGAGAGAGGGAGAGGGGAGAGGGGATGAGGAGGAAGAGGGAGAGAGACAGAGAGATGGGGAGTGGTGGGGCTGGAGGGTGAGGGAAGGGTGTGGGTGAGGGAGAGGGGATGAAGGGCGAGAGGAGAGAGAGGATGAGGAGGAGAGAGGGGTGAGTGAGTCGGTGGGGCAAAGCGGGAGGGGTGAGGGGTACGGAGTGGGTGAGGGGAAAGAGAGGGTGAGGGGGAGGGAGGATGAGTGAGGGGAAGCAGGGGGATTCGGAGGGGGAGTGGAGGGTGAGGGGGCGAGGGCGGAAAGGGGAGGGGGATGTGAGGGGAGGTAGGGTGAGCGGGGTGAAGTGAGTGGGGTATGTTGGTGACAGGATGAGGGGAGGGAGGGTGAGCGAGTGGGTTATGTTGGGGATGGGGTGAGGGGAGGGCGGTCACCGTGTACCCCTCCCCCGGGGGTCTGGGGTCTGGGGTTACCGTCTAACGGGTCGCTCTGCCCACAGGACTGGGTGCGGAGGAGCGTGGAGCAGAAGGTGAAGGCGCAGAAGCAGCAGAAGATGGCGGCTCCCACCCCCTCCCTCCCTCCCTCAGCCCTCACCCGCTTCCACAAGTAACCCCGTCCCCAGCTCCCCTCCCCCCCCACCCCCTGCCCTGTACCCGGGACCCCCGGTCGCGGTCAGCTGCCCCACACCGGGGGCGGCGCAGCGGGTAGAGCTGCTGCCTCACAGCGCCAGAGACCCGGGTTCCATCCCGACCTCGGGTGCTGTCTGTACAGAGCTTGTACGTTCTCCCCGTGACCGCGTGGGGTTTCTCCGGGTGCTCCCCCCCCCTCACACACACACTCACCCCAGAGACGTGTGGATTAATCGGCCCTCTGTAAACTTCCACCTGTTAGGAGAGGATGAGAGTATGGGATATCATAGAACGAGTGTGTGAACGGGTGATCGATGGGCGGCGTGGACACGATGGGCCGAAGGGCCTGTTTCCATGCTGTATCTCCAAACCTAAACCAAGGTCGGCACAGTGGCGCAGCGGGTAGTGTTGCTGCCTCACAGCGCCAAAGACCCAGGTTCAATCCTGACTATGGGTGCTTTCAGTACGGAGTATGTACCTGTGACTGAGTGGGGTTTCTCCGGGTGCTCCGGTTTCCACCCTGCAGGTTTGTAGGTCAATTTGTTTCGGTAAAATTGCAAATTGTACCTAGTGCGTAGGATAGAATTATTGTACAGGGTGATCGCTGATCGGCACGGACACGGTGGGCCGAAGGGCCTGTTTCTGTGCTGTGTCTCTACAACCAAATACTATAAACGAAACATAAAAAGACAAGAGGACACAAAACTGGTGGAGTAACTCAGCGGGTCAGGCACCAACTCCGGAGAACATGGATAACTGTGTTCTGCATAGATGCTGCCTGACCCACTGAGTTACTCCAGCACTCTGAGAAACGTCACCTATCCATGTTCTCCAAAGATGCTGCCTGACCCGCTGAGTTACTCCAGCACTCTGTGAAACGTCACCTATCCATGTTCTCCACAGATGCTGCCTGACCCGCTGAGTTACTCCAGCACTCAGTGTGTCTTTTTCCTTTTGTAAACCCAGTATCCACGGATCCTTGTGTCTGCTGTTTGAAACGTATAAGATTATTAAGGGGTTGGACACATTAGAGGCAGGAAACATGTTCCCAATGTTGGGGGAGCCCAGAACCAGGGCCACTCTTTAAGAATAAGGGGTAGGCCATTTAGAACAGAGATGAGGAAAAACCTTTTCAGTCAGAGAGTTGTGAATCTGTGGAATTCTCTGCCTCAGAAGGCAGTGGAGGCCAATTCTCTGAAAACATTCAAGAGAGAGCTAGATAGAGCTCTTAAGGATAGCGGAGTCAGGGGGTATGGGGAGAAGGCAGGAACGGGGTACTGATTGAGAATGATCAGCCATGATCACATTGAATGGCGGTGCTGGCTCGAAGGGCCGAATGGCCTACTCCTGCACCTATTGTCTATTGTCTATTGTCTATTGCAGAGATCTCTGTACCGTGACGAGGAGACGCGGAGGGAACTCAAACACGGGTTTTTTTTAAAGACTTTATTAAACGTCAAGTTAAAGGTGAAGAGTTACAAACGTGAGCGGAGCCACAGCGGGTGATGTGCGCGCCAGCGGGTCGCAGACTGGAGCCTGCGATGTTGTAATGAGGTGTTGCATTTTGTGACGTCGAACAAGGGCAGGACCCACACAGTGAACGGTAGTCCTCTGGGGAGTGTTGTAGAGCAGAGGGATCTAGGAGTTCAGGGGCATGGTTCCTTGAAGGTCGAGTCGCAGGTAGATAAGGCAGTCAAAAAGGCTTTTGGCACATTGGCCTTCATCAGTCAGAGTATTGAGGATGGAAGTTGGGAGGTCATGTTGCAGTTTGGGGATTAAATGGGAGCCGTTCAGCGCCGACCTGTTGTCCACCGGGTTTCTGCCCCGCAGCCCCTGAGCCCCGCTCCTGACGCCGGTCCCGGGACCCGACTCTTTTACACACCCGGAGCGGAACCGGAGCAGATTCTCAGCCACTGGTCTACATGCCAAGTCTCGAAGAAAGGATAAAGTTTCTCCGTGAATTTATTCCCAGTGGAGGTGTGGAGATGGGACTTGCTGTCCGCGTCGTAAAATGAAACTGTCCCGGACTCGTAACTGAGATAAACTCCCACCCTCCCGTGGGTGGGACGGGCGGGGAAATGGGATGGAGGGGAGGTATCTGCATCAAACTTGTCATCCTGCTGCCTGATGCTCCAGACTCCAGTCTCGGGGGTCAGTGTGATCTCTCCCTTCCTCCCCACAGACTCCTCGGCGACTCCCAGACTCCAGCCCCGACTCCCCGCCACCTCCACCTCCCAGTAATGTCTCCCCGATGTGAATCCCTCCGATCCCAGCACACAACACTTGGCTGTAAACCTCTTCCCGGTGTCAGGGAGACTCCTCCAGGTCCGGGTCCGTCTCACCCTCTTCCGATCCTCAGACAGCTCGAGCACCAGATGCGCTGTTTCCACATCCAGGGTGACGGAGACTGGGGGGAGAAGCAGAGAATCAGAGAGTCCCCGGGGGTCGGGGGGAGACTCGGGCAGCGCGGCCTCGGGCACAGGCGGCCGGACAACAGAGAGATTTCCCGGGGTTGCACCCCAGGTACGGCGGGTGGGCAGGAGAAACCTTTCCCAACGTGGCGGAGTTGCACTTGTACAGAGGGGAGAGAAGAAGATGCGGACAGCGAGATGTGGAGACGCCTCTGGTTTGTTTTATGTGGGGGGTGGGAGAGGGGGTCGGGGGAAACATTATTTTCAATCTCCTACCTTGCCGGAGATGCGATTGTTTTCTGGATCGTATCTCTGGTCGCTCTGCGGCTTAACATCAGGGAGCTGGAGGTCTTGCCTGGGACTGACCTTGAGTCCCCGCGGGCGCGTGGACTTATCATCTGAGCCTGCGATCCCTTGCCTTGGATCGACGCTCCAATGCAGCCTGCGGACTTTAACCTCAGAGCTCACAGTCTCGGGTTGAGACCGGTCGGGAGCTCCAAAAGCTACACGAGGTTCGACTGGTCCCTACCCGGGGTAGATCGCCGGCGCGGGGGAGCTGAGATCCCCCCCCCCCCATGAAGGAGCTTGATCGCCCCGACGAGGAAGGCTCGCCGCCGGCTACGGGAGTCAAGATCATCCCGTCAACGGAAGGTTCGAGCCCCCGACCGCTGGAGGACAAAGCAGGGAGGGAGAGGGTGAGGAATGTGGAGAGGTCACTGTGGTGGATGTTCATGTTAAAATGTATTTTGTGTGTCCTGTTGCCTTTTACTGTTATGACTGTATGGCACATGAAGTTCCTCGTATGTTGCAAAACATACTTGGCTAATAAAGTTTTATTGTGATTGTGATAAGGAGCCGTGTTAGGCGGGTAGGATGAAGCGGACTGGAGCGAGGAAAGGAGGGGACCGCGTGGGATTGGAGGTGTCGGAAGAGGAGTTACAGTTTACCAAGGTACAGCGAAAATATTTTGTTGAGTGCTAACCAGTCAGTCGAAAGACAATACATGATTACAATCAATACATTTGCAGATACATGATGTGGGAATAATGTTTAGTGCAATGTAAAGCCAGCAAGGTGCGATCAAGGATAGTCCGAGGATCACCAATGTGGAAGATAGTAGTTCAGCACTGCTCTCTGGTTGTGGTAGAATGATTCAGTTCCCTGATAACTGCTGGGAAGAAACTGTCCCTGAATCTGGAGGTGTGCGTTTTCACACTTCTGTTCCTCTTGCCTGATGGGAGAGGGGAGAAGAGGGAGTGGCCAGGGTGCGACTCGTCCTTGATTATGCTGCTGGCCTTGCCGAGGCAGCGGGAGGTATAAATGGAGTCAATGGCAGGAGTTTCGGGATTGCGGGAGAGCAGGGAGGAGAGTCTGGAACGGGAATGACGGACTGCGCTTCCTGCAAATTGGCATCTGGACCGCGCGCAACTCCACCAACATCCAACAGCAGGGACAAAACTCCTTGACCTGGAGGGAGACTCCGTGGGGATCTGTGGATCTGTTGCCACGGGGTTTCCGTTTCTGATTTCAAACCCCGTGTCTGGAGAGAGCCGGCCGAGCGGAGGAAACGGTGGGGAAAACATTGCAATGAATAACAATAGACACTGGACAATAGGTGCAGGAGTAGGCCATTCGGCCCTTCGAGTCTGCACCACCATTGAATGTGATCATGGCTGATCATTCTCAATCAGTACCCGGTTCCTGCCTTCTCCCCATACCCCCTGACTCCGATGTCCTTAAGAGCTCTATCTAGCTCTCTCTTCAATGCATTCAGAGAACTGGCCTCCACTGCCTTCTGAGGCAGAGAATTCCACAGATTTACAACTCTCTGACTGCAAACGTTTTCCCTCATCTCCGTTTTAAATGGCCTACCCCTTATTCTTAAACTGTGGCCCCTGGTTCTGGTCTCCCCCAACATTGGCAACATGTTTCCCCCCTCTAACGTGTCCAGCCCCTTAATAATCTTATATGTTTCGATAAGATCCCCTCTCATCCTTCTAAATTCCAGTGTAACAACGTTCAGCACATCATGCCCACTCTGCTCATTCACCCCCCCCCCCCCACCCCTACATCTCCATCGTTTCGAATGCATGTGATCCAATCTCTACTTGTACTCTATCTCCCCCCTGGCTGACCTACAGGGAATCAGGAGGGCTAGAAAGAGCAATGAAGGATCCTTGTCGAGTCGGATGGAAGAAAATTCCAAGGTACAGACATTAAACGCAAGCGATTAACAGTGAAGCGAGGGGGACCCCTGTTGGATAAAGGAGGTAATTGACGCCTGGAACGAGAGTAAGTTGAAGAGTCCCATGTCCAATATTAAATATGCCCTTTACATGCAATGAATCAGGGGCTCGTGGAATCAAGGGATATGGGGAGAAGGCAGGCACGGGTTATTGATTGTGGACGATCAGCCACGATCACAACGAATGGCGGTGCTGGCTTGAAGGGCCGAATGCCCTCGTCCTGCACCTATTTCCTATGTTTCTATGTTTCTAATACTTACAGGTCACGAACAATTATTTATGTTTTACCTCTTTTGACGGAATCAATCGTTTCTCTCAACACCGTGTTCAACAAAAATAGGTGATCGAACTTTCCAACGGCCAAGCTACGGTCTGCTACTGACAGCAATAGGTCAGCATCACTTATCCTGCAATAATTACACACCCGGTTATAAGACACGCATCAACGATTTCTGGGTTACTTTCCAAAACAGTGTAGAGTGTCTCACCTCCTCTTCTGACGAGTTTCCTCCTGAAATATAAAAAATCAGAAAGATCAATTAATTTACACTGAGCGTCCACATCGTGACAGCAGGGATTTCAGCCAAATTATTACAATTTCCCGACACATCCCAGCTCTTAATGCTGGCGCTGCGCCCCATCAGTGCAGTATTATGTATTAATTACATGTAAAGTGTATATTTAATACGGGACTGATGGGGCGATTCAACCTCCTCTGGTTCCAGTCATGAATTACCTCATTTGTCCAACAGGTGTCACTCTCTCTTCACTGTTACCCTCTTACGTTTAATGTCTGTGTAACATGCCTTGGAATTTTCTTCTATCGTATTCGCCAAAGATCCTGCATTGCCCCTTCAAGCATGCCCTGATTCGTCTTGCACCTTATGGGTCAGCAAGAGGGGACCCAAGTCGTCTACCAACCTTTGTCTCCACAGACATCATGTTGCCACTTGTGACTAGATGTTCATGTCAGACTAGGAGAGGACTTGGCTTGAACAACATGTAAAATATGACAGGCTCAATGTGATAAGTACAACTACACTTCCCGATAAAGATGCAGCCAGTCCTGCGATTGAATGGGGTGTGCTAATGTGAGTGAGGTAGTAATATGGCCCCAGAACATCCTAGCGAGAGAATGTGATCAACCGGAAATAGTTGTGCATTTGGGCACGAACGACGTCTGGAAGAAGAGGAAGTAGATACTGCAACATGAGTTTAGAGAGTTAGGAAGAAGACTGAGAAGTAGGACGTCGAAGTTGGTTGTCTCTGGACTGCTGCCTGTACTTCGTGCTGGTGAGGGCAGGAACAGAGAGATCGGGGATATGAATGTATGGCTGAGGGGCTGGTGCAGGGAGCAGTGATTTAGATTTCTAGACCACTGGGATCTCTTCTGGGGTAGGGGTGACCTGTACAAGAGGGACGGGTTGCCCCTTAACAGCAGCGGTACTAACATTCTGGCAGGCAGGTTTGCTAATGCTACACGTGTGGCTTTAAACTAAATAGTGGGGGGGGGGAGGGGTTGGCAAATTGGGAATATGAAGATGGAGTTAAAGGGGAAGCGTATACAGGAGAAATTGCAAAGGACTCTCGAATAAATGGGAAGGGAAGTTCTAGAAGGGATAAGGTGGTAAGGTCAGGCCCAATTGTGACCGGTGTGAGAGGGGAGGTGAATACCGAAATTAAAGTGTTGTGTTTAAATGCGCGAAGTATAAAAAATAAAGTGGATGTGCTTGAGGCTCAGTTAGACATTGGCAAGTATGATGTTGTGGAAATCACTGAGACATGGCTACAGGAGGACCAGGGCTGGGAACTGAATATTCAGGAGTACACAACATATAGAAAAGACAGACAGGGGGGCAGAGGGGTTGAGGTCGGTCTGTTGGTAAGGAATGATATTCACTCCCTTGCAATGGGGTGACATAGAATCAGGAGATGTAGAATCAGTATGGATAGAAATTAGGAATTGTAAGGGTAAAAAGACCCTAATGGGAGTTATCTACAGGCCCCCAAACAGTAGCCTCGACATAGGGTGTAAGTTGAATCAGGAGCTAAAATTGGCATGTCGCAAATGTAATGCTACGGTGGTTATGGGAGATTTCAACATGCAGGTCGACTGGGAAAATGAGGTTGGTAATGGACCCCAGGAAAGAGAGTTTTTTGGAGTGCCTCCGAGATGGATTCTTAGAACAGCTTGTACTGGAACCGACCAGGGAGAAGGCAATTCTGGATTTAGTGTTGTGTAATGAACCTGATCTGATAAGTGGACTTGAGGTAAAAGAGCCATTAGGAAGCAGTGATCACAATATGATAAGTTTTACTCTACAAATTGAGAGGGAGAAGGGAAAATCAGAAGTGTCAGTATTACAGTATAGCAAATGGGATTACAGAGGCATGAGGCAGGAGCTGGCCTGAATTGACTGGAAGGAGGCCCTGAAAGGAGGGAAGACGGTGGAACAGCAATGGCAGGTATTACTGGGAATAATGCAGAAGTTGCAGGATCAATATATCCCAAAGAGGAGGAACGATTCTAAGGGGAGTAAGAGGCACCCGTGGCTGACAAGGGAAGTCAAGGACAGCATAAAAATAAAAGAGAAGTATAACATAGCAAAGAAGAGTGGGAAGCCAAAGGATCGGGACTCTTTTAAAGAGCAGCAGAAGATAACAAAAAAGGCAATACGGGGAGAAAAGATGGGGTACGAGGGCAAACTAGCCAATAATATAAAGAAGGATAGTAAAAGCTTTTTTAGGTATGTGAAGAGGAAAAAATAGTCAAGGCAAATGTGGGTCCCTTGAAGACAGAAGCAGGGGAACAAGGTAATGGCAGACGAGTTAAACCGGTACTTTGGACCTGTCTTCACTAAGGAAGATACAAACAATCTCGCAGATGTTCTAGTGACCAGAGATCCTTGGGTGACGGAGGAACTGAAGGAAATTCACATTAGGCAGGAAATGGTGTGGTGTAGACTGATGGGACTGATGGCTGATAAATCCCCAGGGCCTGATGGTCTGCATCCCAGGGTACTTAAGGAGGTGGCTCTAGAAATTGTGGACGCATTGAGAAGCGGTTGGAGCAGCGTCCGGGCGGTAGGTTTAAAAACCCAGCGCGGGGCTTTGTTCACCCAGAGGCCCAGGAGCGGTTGGAGGCGGTTGGAGCAGCATCCGGGCGGTAGGTTTAAAAACCCAGCGCGGGGCTTTGTTCACCCAGAGGCCCAGGAGCAGTTGGAGGCGGTTGGAGATAAAAACGTTCCCTCACACTTCAAAAGAAGTGTTCTGGAGGAAGCCGCTGATTGGTGGAAGCGGACTAGAGGAAGCAGCTGATTGGGCGTAACCCCGGGGTTGTAATTCTGCTTTTTGTGCGTACTTTTAGTTAAGGGTCCGGTGAGTTCAGGGTTCAGTGAGTTCAGGGTTCAGTGAGTTCAGGGTTCAGTGAGTTAAGGGTTCAGTGAGTTAAGGGTTCAGTGAGTTAAGGGTTCAGTGAGTTAAGGGTTCAGTGAGTTAAGGGTTCAGTGAGTTAAGGGTTCAGTAAGTTAAGGGTTCAGTGCTTTTTAGTAAAGGTAGAGTTTAAAGGATTAAGAGGGATTTGATTTAATTTGGGGGTAAGACATGTCAGGTGAGATCGGCCCCGTGGAGTGCTCATCCTGCAACATGTGGGAGATCAGGGATATTGTCGGTGTCCCTGATGACTACGTGTGCAGGAAGTGTGTCCAGCTGCAGCTCCCGGCAAACCGCATTGAACGGTTGGAGCTGCGGTTGGACTCATTCTGGAGCATCCACGATGCTGAGAAGGTCGTGGATAGCACGTATAGTGAGTTGGCCGCACCACAGGTAAAAGATAAGCGGACAGAAAGGAAACAGGTGGCCACTAGCCAGCGTAGCAGTAGGCAGGTAGTGCAGGAGTCCCCTGCGGTCATCTCCCTCCTAAACAGATATGCCATTTTGGATACTGTTGGGGGAGATGGCTCATCAGGGGAAGGCAGCAGCAGCCAAGTTCATGGCACCGTGGGTGGCTCTGCGGCAAAAGAGGGGAGGAAAAAGAGTGGAAGGGCTATAGTGATAGGGGATTCAATTGTAAGGGGAATAGATAGGCGTTTCTGCGGCCGCAAACGAGACTCCAGGATGGTATGTTGCCTCTCTGGTGCAAGGGTCAGGGATATCTCTGAGCGGCTGCAGGACATTCTGAAGGGGGAGGGTGAGCAGCCAGTTGTCGTGGTGCACGTCGGCACCAATGATTTAGGTAAAAAACGGGATGAGGTCCTACAAGATGAATTTAGAGAGCTAGGAGATAAACTAAAAAGTAGGACCTCAAAGGTAATAATCTCTGGATTACTACCAGTGCCACGTGCTAGTCAGAGTAGGAATAGGAGGATATTTCAGATGAATACATGGCTTGAAAAATGGTGCAAGGGGGAGGGATTCAAATTTTTAGGACATTGGAACCAGTTCTGGGAGAGGTGGGACCAGTACAAACAGGACGGTCTGCACCTGAGCTGGAATGGAACCAATGTCCTAGGGGGAGTGTTTGCTAGTGCTGTCGGGGAGGATTTAAACTAATGTGGCAGGGGGATGGGAGCAGGAGCAGAGAGACAGAGGGGTGTAAAATGAGGGTAGAAGCAACAGGTAGCAAGGTGAAAAGTAAAAGTGGTAGGCAGACAAATCCAGGGCAAAAATCAAAAAGGGCCACTTTTCAACATAATTGTATAACCGGTAAGAGAGTTGTAAAAACAAGCCTGAAGGCTTTGTGTCTCAATGCAAGGAGTATACGTAATAAGGTGGATGAATTAAATGTGGAGATAGTTATTAATGATTATGATATAGTTGGGATTACGGAGACATGGCTCCAGGGTGACCAAGGCTGGGAGCTCAACATCCAGGGATATTCTATATTCAGGCGGGATAGACAGAAAGGAAAAGGAGGTGGGGTAGTGTTACTGGTTAGAGAGGAGATTAAAGCAGTGGAAAGGAAGGACATTAGCTTGGAGGAAGTGGAATCGATATGGGTAGAGCTACGAAACACTAAGGGGCAGAAAACGCTAGTGGGAGTTGTGTACAGGCCACCTAACAGCAGTAGTGAGGTTGGGGATGGCATCAAGCAGGAAATTAGAAATGCATGCACTAAAGGTGCAGCAGTTATAATGGGTGACTTCAATCTACATATAGATTGGGTGAACCAAACTGGCAGGGGTGCTGAGGAAGAGGATTTCTTGGAATGTTTGAGAGATGGTTTTCTAAACCAACATGTCGAGGAACCAACGAGAGAACAGGCCATTCTAGACTGGGTATTGAGTAATGAGGAAGGGTTAGTTAGCAGTCTTGTTGTGCGAGGCCCCTTGGGCAAGAGTGATCATAATATGGCAGAGTTCTTCATTAGGATGGAGAGTGACAAAGTCGATACAGAAACAAGTGTTCTGAACTTAAAGAAAGGTAACTTTGAGGGTATGAGGCGTGAATTGTCCAAGATAGACTGGCGATTGATGCTGTAAGGGTTGACGGTGGACATGCAATGGAAGGCATTTAAAGGTCGCATGGATGAACTACAACAAGTGTTCATCCCAGTTTGGCAAAAGAACAAACCAGGAAAGGTAGTGCATCCATGGCTAACAAGGGAAATCAAGGATAGTATTAAAACAAAAGATGAAGCATACAGATTAGCCAGAAAAAGTAGCATACCAGAGGACTGGGAGAAATTCAGAGTCCAGCAGAGGAGGACAAAGGGCTTAATTAGGAAAGGGAAAATAGACTATGAGGGAAAACTGGCAATGAACATAAAAACAGACTGCAAAAGCTTTTATAGATATGTCAAGAGAAAAAGATTAGTTAAGGCAAATGTTGGTCCCTTGCAGTCGGAAACAGGTGAATTGATCATAGGGAACAAGGAGATGGCAGACCAATTGAACAAATACTTTGGTTCTGTCTTCACTAAGCAAGACATAAACCGTCTGCCGGAAATAGCGGGGGACCGGTGGTCTAATGAGATGGAGGAACTGAGGGAAATCCAGGTTAGTCGGGAAGTGGTGTTAGGTAAATTAAATGGATTAAAGGCAGATAAATCCCCAGGGCCAGATAGGCTGCATCCCAGAGTGCTTAAGGAAGCAGCCTCAGAAATAGTGGATGCATTAGTGATACTTTTTCAAAACTCTTTAGATTCTGGAGTAGTTCCTGAGGACTGGAGGGTAGCTAATGTAACCCCACTTTTTAAAAAGGGAGGGAGAGAGAAAACGGGGAATTATAGACCAGTTAGCCTAACATCGGTAGTGGGGAAAATGCTAGAGTCAGTTATTAAAGATGTGATTGCATCACATTTGGAAAGTGATGAAATCATCGGACAAAGTCAGCATGGATTTACCAAAGGTAAATCATGTCTGACGAATCTTATAGAATTTTTCGAGGATGTAACTAGTAGAGTGGATAAGGGAGAACCAGAGGATGTGTTATATCTGGACTTTCAGAAGGCCTTCGACAAGGTCCCACATAGGAGATTGGTGTACAAACTTAAAGCACACGGTATTGAGGGTTCAGTTTTGAGGTGGGTAGAAAATTGGTTGGCGGACAGGAAGCAAAGAGTAGGAATAAACGGGTCCTTTTCGGAATGGCAGGCAGTGACTAGTGGGGTACCGCAAGGCTCAGTGCTGGGACCCCAGTTATTTACAGTGTATATTAATGATTTGGACGAGGGAATTGAATGCAACACCTCTAAGTTTGCGGATGACACGAAGCTGGGTGGCAGTGTTAGCTGCGAGGAGGATGCTAGAAGGCTGCAGAGTGACTTGGATAGATTAGACGAGTGGGCAAATGCATGGCAGATGCAATATAATGTGGATAAATGTGAGGTTATCCACTTTGGCGGCAAGAACAGGAAAGCAGAGTATTACCTGAATGGTGACCGATTGGGAGAAGGGGAGATGCAACGTGACCTGGGTGTCATGGTGCACCAGTCATTGAAAGCAAGCATGCAGGTGCAGCAGGCAGTGAAGAAAGCGAATGGTATGTTGGCATTCATAGCAAGAGGATTTGAGTTTAGGAGCAGGGAGGTTCTGCTGCAGTTGTACAGTGCCTTGGTGAGACCGCACCTGGAGTATTGTGTGCAGTTTTGGTCTCCTAACCTGAGGAAAGACGTTCTTGCCTTAGAGGGAGTACAGAGAAGGTTCACCAGATTAATCCCTGTGATGGCGGGACTTGCATATGAGGAAAGACTGGATAGACTGGGCTTGTACTCGCTGGAATTTAGAAGACTGAGGGGGGATCTTATAGAAACATATAAAATTCTTAAGGGGTTGGAGAGGCTAGATGCGGGAAGATTGTTCCCGAGGTTGGGGGAGTCCAGAACCAGGGGTCACAGCTTAAGGATAAGGGGGAAGTCTTTTAGGACCGTGATGAGAAAACATTTCTTCACACAGAGAGTGGTGAGTCTGTGGAATTCTCTGCCACAAAAGGTAGTTGAGGCCAGTTCATTGGCTATATTTAAGAGGGAGTTAGATGTGGCCCTTTTTGCTAAAGGGATCAGGGGGTATGGAGAGAAGGCAGGTACAGGCTACTGAGCTGGATGATCAGCCATGATCATATTGAATGGCGGTGCAGGCTCGAAGGGCCGAATGGACTACTCCTGCACCTATTTTCTATGTTTCTATGTTTCTATGTTTCTATTTCCCAATGTTCTATAGATTCAGAATCAGTTCCTGTGGATTGGAGGGTAGCTAATGTTATCCCACTTTTTAAGAAAGGAGGGAGAGAGAAAAAGGGAGGACGAAATTGCGGAGCATTTGGATAGCAGTAAGAGGGTCGTTCCGAGCCAGCATGGATTTACAAAGGGGAAATCATGCCTGACTAACCTTCTGGAATGTTTTGAGGATGTAACTAGGAAAAATGACAGGGGAGAGTTGGAGGATGTGGTGTACCTCAACTTTCAGAAAGCCTTCGACAAGGTCCCACATAGGAGATTAGTGGGTAAAATTAGAGCACATGGTATTGGGGGTAGGGTACTGACATGGATGGAAAATTGGTTGACAGACAGAAAGCAAAGAGTGGGGATAAATGGGTCCCATTCAGAATGGCAGGCAGTGACTAGTGGGGTACCGCAAGGCTCGGTGCTGGGACCGCAGCTATTTACAATATACATTAATGACTTGGATGAAGGGATTAAAAGTACCATTAGCAACTTTGCAGATGATACAAAGCTGGGTGGTAGTGTGAACTGTGAGGAAGATGCAATGAGGTTGCAGGGTGACTTGGACAGGCTGTGTGAGTGGGCGGATTCATGGCAGATGCAGTTTAATGTGGGTAAGTGTGCGGTTAAAATAGGAAGGCAGAGTATTATCTGAATGGTGTCAAGTTAGGAAAAGGGACGTACAACGAGATCTGGGTGTCCTAGTGCATCGGTCACTGAAAGGAAGCATGCAGGTACAGCAGGAAGTGAAGGCAGCCAATGGAATGTTGGCCTTCATAACAAGAGGAGATGAGTACAGAAGCAAAGAGGTCCTACTGCAGTTGTACAGGGTCCTAGTGAGACCGCACGTGGAGTACTGTGTGCAGTTTTGGTCTCCAAATTTGAGAAAGATTATTCTTGCTATTAAGGGCGTGCAGCGTAGGTTTACTAGGTTAATTCCCGGAATGGCGGCACTGTCATATGTTGCAAGACTGGAGTGACGAGGCTTGTATACACTGGAATTTAGAAGGATGAGAGGGGATCTTATCGAAATGTATAAGATTATTAAGGGGTTGGATACGCTAGAGGCAGGAAACATGATCCCAATGTTGAGGGACACCAGAACCAGGGGCCACAGTTTAAGAATAAGGGGTAGGCCATTGAGAACGGAGATGATGAAAAACTTTTTCAGTCAGAGAGTTGTGAATCTGTGGAATTCTCTGCCTCAGAAGGGAGTGGAGGCCAATTCTTTAAATGCATTCAAGAGAGAGCTAGATAGAGCTCTTAAGGATAACGGAGTCAGGGGGTATGGGGAGAAGGCACGAACGGGGTACTGATTGAGAATGATCAGCCATGATCACATTGAATGGCGGTGCTGGCTCAATGGGCCGAATGGCCTACTCCTGCACCTATTGTCTATTGTCTAAACCATTTATTTGGAGACACAAGGTACTGCATAGAGTAAAATCGTGATCAGGCCAGCCAGCATCTGAGGAGGGAAATGTACACATGACGTTTCTGGACAGGAGCCTCTTTAAATCTTCTTGAATAGATGTGGGAGGTGAAGGGAAGAAAGTGGGGCAATAAATGGCAAGCGATAGGTGAAGTTGTGTGATGACGGACATATCACAGACTGATGGATATCCCTGCAGCTGATGGCGAAGGGCAGAAAACTTGCTACTGAATTGGAATCTGGCCAGGAAGATAAATGGGGAATGCAATGGAAGGGATGGGGTGGAAATCAACAGGAGAGAATGTGTTGGGTTCCCAGTAGGATGGGTTGGGGGATCTGCGGTTGGAGAAGGGGAAGCAACGTGGTGACGAGGACTGGGGATGAAAAGAAATGCCTGTGGGGAACAATTGAAGGAACAGGGACGTCTGAAGGGGATAAGGTTTACCTGTAGCAGGAGAATACAAGTTACATGTCGTTGGGTTGCCGTCTGCTCAAAATATGAGGTGTTCGTCTTCCCTACCGACTGGGCTGTTTCAATCAGCCCTGAATTATTGGGAAATTCTGCATTTACTTCAGACTGTTACCCACTATTTTGTGATTGTGGCCTTGTGGAAGCTAACTTTGGGGAAACCATTTTGTGGCACCTTTGGAGGACATTTTGTGCTGGGAAGTTCGATACCTTAGCAGCTTGTTAGAAAGATCTGTACAAAAGCTTGTTTTGGTTATTGCATTGAAAACAGGCTTTTGCAAGGTAGTCCTTCACATTCATGGACACCTGCAGATAAGAAGTTGCTTCCCAAGGTTTAGAAGTTGTTTTCTGGGTTTGTTGTTGAGTTCTGGACATTTCAATGTTCTGAACTAGATGTTATGGTACCTCCTTATCGCCTAACGGTACCTCTCTAATCATCTTAGCTATGTGACTCCCTTTACTCCCCTGTACTCCTGTTTGACTCCCGAACACAATTAAAGGAACTCTATTATGTGAACTCTACTATGTATCTGCTGAGACTGCTTTATGCTATGTAACCATGGAAAATTACTGCATCTGCTTTGTGCTGTTTTCAACTGTATAAATACTGACTGTAATCTGTATGTTCTTTGAGAGGACAGAAGCAGGTGTTTGAGCGAACAACAGTGAACTCAGGTCTCTGTGTCTCTCCCACCTTGGTGTTTCAGTAAAACGATTTAACTGAGTCTTGTGTTTTGCGTACTTATTTTAGAGATGTCGAGTCGACTTTCACAGCCTTACATTGAATCAAATTGAATTTGTAACTCCTTACCTTCAGAAATATCAAACTGTCCGTTTGGTTCATCCGCTCCTGCAGCTTTAAGAGTTTCTCTTGAATAGAGTTTATCTCCTCTTGAATCGCTCGTAGATTATTCTCCATTGGATTTAGAACGCTCTCCTCGTCTTCCCGGAGATCCTTGAGAAAGAGCCGCTCTTTCTCATTGAGAATCTGGCGCAGTTCAGCAAATACCGATGTGATGTAGGTCAACAGGTTCTGTGACTGTTCCTGTCAAATGAAAGGTGAAGGTCAATATTATCGAGCCTGGAATCTAAGGCAACAGCACAAAGTCAGAGAAGGGAAACTGGAAACCTTACCCGGACTCCAGAAATCTTCTCTTTCTGTTGCTGCTCCATTTCCTCCACCGCTGATTTATTTTTTGTGAGAATCTCCAAGGAAGTTTTAATCAGCTCCTGGGATTGAGATTCAGATTCAGTGAGCAAAAGAATTAGACCAGACGGAACCAATGAACTGCAGGCACGGAACTGCACATGAAAGTTTACAAAAAGACACAAACTGCTGGAGAACTCATCGGGTCGTGGAGCGTATCAGCAGAGAGCCGCGGGCTGTCTCACCTGGAAGGACTGCTGGAGTCCCTGCATGGACGTGAGGGGGAAGGTACAGGGACAGGTGTTTCATCACCAACGGTGGCTGGGGCAAGTACCTGGGGTAGGGCTAGTTTGGGTGGGAGGCTGGGTGAACCGAACAGTCGCCGAGGGAGCGCGGTCCGCAAAACGCAGAATTGAAAATTCATCAGCTGATCAAATTCTGTTTGCTTTTACCTTGTAGCTTTCAACAGCTTCTTTAATCGGCCTGAAGCGATGCTCTCTGTGTTCCCGCGCGTCTCGGCAGATCAGGCAGACCAGTTTCTTGTCGGTTTCACAAAACAGCTTCAGTTCTTCCTGATGTTCCTTGCAGTAAAGTTTACTTTCCTTCCCTCCCGTGTTCGAGCTGTCTCAGCGATATTCGCCAAGGCCCAATTTACTTTGAGGGTGCGGTCTGCCAACACCTCTCTACATACCGGGCAGGAGTTTATCTCCTCCTTGTCCCAACTCTGTGTGATACAGGAGCGGCAGAAGTTGTGCCCGCACTCCAGTGTCGCCGGATCGGTGAAGAAATCCAGACAAATGGGACAAATCGCTTCTTCGGTTAAACTCTGGATCTGGTGTTTCGAAGCCATTTTTAATTCCGACCACTTTCTGGTTCAAAACGCCTCCGCCTTCAGGTAGCTGCCGACCCGCACAGAACCGCAGGTGTCAACGACACGCCCTGCAGTGCTGAATAATGTTGTTTTGCTGGGAGTGTTCAGGGTGAAGTGCCTCTGGCAATCTGCCACTGATTACACACCAGCAAGAGGCTGGTAACACGTTAAACGAGTCTGAATGTGTCAATAACCGGGCGGGCGAGCGCCGGGCAGTCTAAGGAAGGGCAGAAACGAAATGGAAGATGTATTAAGTTATCTCTACGTAGAGCGTGAAACGGTGGTTAAACATCAACTTAGAGCGACTGCTGTTAAAATAAAATCTGCAATAAAATCGGAGACCTGGAGAGAATGTTGTGTTGTGAGGTGACAGACGCGCTACAGTCGCTGAGATTTGGTTGCATAAAAAGTAGGAAAGACAATACTCTGTTACTGCGTGCAACACATTCATCTTCTCGGTGAAAGTCGTCTTGTTGAAAGAAACAGCAAGCACATGTGACACACGTCTGTGTGGGTGTTTGTGTGTGTCTGTGTGGGTGTTTGTGTGTGGGTCTGTGTGTGGGTGTGTGTGTGGGTGTGTGTGTCTGTGTGTGGGTGTGTGTGTGGGTGTGTGTGTGGGTGTGTGTGGGTGTGTGTGTGGGTGTGTGTGTCTGTGTGTGTGTGTGTGTGTGGGTGTGTGTGTCTCGGTGTGTGTGGGTGATTGTGGCTGTGTCTGTGTGGGTGTGTGTGTCTGTGTGTGTGTGTGTGGGTGTGTGTGTGTGGGTCTGTGTGTGGGTGATTGTGTCTGTGCGTGTGTCTGTGTGTGGGTCTGTGTGTGGGTGTGGGTGTCTGTGTGTGGGTCTGTGTGTGTGTGTGAGTGTGGGTCTGTGTGTGTGTGTGGGTGTGTGCTTGTGTTACAGTTCTTGGCCTTGTAATAAAAAATAGACAACACATTAATTGTGTGGCTGAGCTTACTTACCCCAGTCTAATAGACACCGACACTCCAGCAGTTGTCTGGACACACCCAGTGTGTGGGTCTGTGTGTGTGTCTGTGTGTGGGTGTGCGTGTGGGTTAGCTGCGAGGGGGATGCTAGGAGGCTGCAGATTGACTTGGATAGATTAGGCGAGTGGGCAAATGCATGGTAGATGCAATATAATGTGGATAAATATGAGGTTTCCACTTTGGCGGCAAGAACAGGAAAGCAGAGTATTACCTGGATGGTGGAATTCTCTGCCACAGAAGGTAGTTGAGGCCAGTTCATTGGCTATATTTAAGAGGGAGTTAGATGTGGCCCTTGTGGCTAAAGGGATCAGGGGATATGGAGAGAAGGCAGGTACAGGTTACTGAGCTGGATGATCAGCCATGATCATATTGAATGGCGGTGCATGCTCGAAGGGCCGAATGGCCTACTCCTGCACCTATTTTCTATGTTTCTATGTCATTGTACCTGCTTGCTTCATCACCCACAGAAAACACTGCCCCTCACATTCCCAATGAACCTGACCCCCCCCCCCCCCCCCCCTATCCCGGTTACTCTGTGTTTGTGTTGTCATTTGTGAGCGGAGCACCAAGGCACATTCCTTGAATGTGCACATACTTGGCCAATAAACTTATTCATTCATTCATGAAAAGGTAAGGCTAAAGGTGAAAAGAGTCAGAAAGGGTGTCAGATGAGGAGAGTAGTGAAATGTGAAGCTGCAGGGCCCGCCCTCCGCCCCTGCCCCCGCCCTCCTCCCCTGGCTCCGACCCCGCGGCCAAGCCCCGGACCCGCTGCGTGATGGCACCTCGGCGAAGTGCGCCTGCGCGCCTCTGGGCGGCCGCTGCTGCGTCATGTGGAATGTACGCATGCGCGCTCCAGGGCCGGGGCCTGGAGAGCCGGGGGGCGGAGCGGGAGGGGGAGCGGGAGGAGGAGCGGGAGGGGGAGGAGGAGCGGGGGTGGCGGGGGTGGGGAGGAGGGGGGAGGAGGAGCGGGGGGGGGGGGGGGGGAGGAGGAGCGGGCGGGGGGGGAAGGAGGGGGGGGGGGAGGAGGAGCGGGGGGGGGGAGGAGGAGCGGGGGGGGGGGGGGAGGAGGAGCGGGGGGCCCTGGAGAGCCCCGGGGCCTGGCGGGGGGGGGGGGGGGGGGGGGGCAGCGGGAGCCGGAGCTGCGTCAGTCCCTCAGTCAGTCAGTCTCCCTTTTCTCTGTCCCGCTTCACCAGGGCGTTTCTCCACAGCCTGGAGTGGGTCGCCAGCCGGGACCGGGACCGGGACCGGGACACCGCCAGGATGCGGCGCTCTCTCTGCACGGCCGTACATCTGCTGTACCTGCTGGCAGGTAGAGACATGGGGGGGAGAGAGAGAGATGGTGGGGGGGGGGACATGGGGGAGAGAGAGATGGGGGAGAGAGAGAGTGAGGGAGAGTAGGGGAGGGAGGGGGAGAGTAAGGGGAGAGAGAGATGTGGAGAAAGAGAGATGGGGAGAGAGAGATGGGGGAGAGAGGGAAAGAGATGGGGGGAGAAAGAGAGAGATGGGGGAGAGACAGATGGGGAGAGAGGGAGATGAGGAGAGAGAGAGATGGGGAAGAGGTAGATGGGGAGGGAGGGAGAGGGGGAGAGATGGAGGGAGAGGGGGGGAAGGAGGGAGGAAGAGAGATATGGGGAGAGGGGGTAGAGAGAGAGAGAGAGAACGAGAGCTGCTGTCCACGGAGTTGGAAGTGGACAATTGTCAGTCAAACACTGTACTGGGGTAACTCAGCGGGTCGGGCCTCATCTACATGAACTACAACAATTGTTCATCCCAGTTTGGCAAAAGAACAAACCAGGTCCAGCAGAGGAGGATAAAGGGCTTAATTAGGAAAGGGAAAATAGATTATGACAGAAAACTGGCAGGGAACATAAAAACTGACTGCAAAGGCTTTTATAAATATGTGAAGAGAAAAAGACTAGTTTAGACAAATGTAGGTCCCTTGCAGTCGGAAACAGGTGAATTGATCATAGGGAACAAGGAGATGGCAGACCAATTGAACAACTACTTTGGTTCTGTCTTCACTAGGGAAGACATAAACAATCTGCCGGAAATAGCAGGGGACCGGGGGTCTAATGAGATGGAGGAACTGAGGGAAATCCAGGTTAGTCGGGAAGTGGTGTTAGGTAAATTAAATGGATTAAAGGCCGATAAATCCCCAGGGCCAGATAGGCTGCATCCCAGAGTGCTTAAGGAAGTAGCCTCAGAAATAGTGGATGCATTAGTGATAATTTTTTTTTAACTCTTTAGATTCTGGAGTAGTTCCTGAGGATTGGAGGGTAGCTAATGTAACCCCATTTTTAAAAAGGGAGGGAGAGAGAAAACGGGGAATTATAGACCAGTTAGCCTAACATCGGTAGTGGGGAAAATGCTAGTCAGTTGTTAAAGATGTGATAGCATCACATTTGGAAAGTGGTGAAATCATCAGACAAAGTCAGCATGGATTTATGAAAGGCAAATCATGCCTGACGAATCTTATAGAATTTTTCGAGGATGTAACTAGTAGAGTGGATAACGGAGAACCAGTCGATGTGTTATATCTGGACTTTCAGAAGGCCTTCGACAAGGTCCCACATAGGAGATTGGGGTACAAACTTAAAGCACACGGTATTGGGGGTTCAGTGTTGAGATGGATAGAGAATTGGTTGGCGGACAGGAAGCAAAGAGTAGGAATAAACGGGTCCTTTTCGGAATGGCAGGCAGTGACTAGTGGGGTACCGCAAGGCTCAGTGCTGGGACCCCAGTTATTTACAATATATATTAATGATTTGGACGAGGTAATTGAATGCAATATCTCTAAGTTTGCAGATGACACGAAGCTGGGTGGCAGTGTTAGCTGCGAGGAGGATGCTAGGAGGCTGCAGAGTGACTTGGAAAGATTAGGAGAGTGGGCAAATGCATGGCAGATGCAATATAATGTGGATAAATGTGAGGTTATCCACTTTGGCGGCAAGAACAGGAAAGCAGAGTATTACCTGAATGGTGGCCAATTAGGAAAAGGGGAGATGCAACGTGACCTGGGTGTCATGGTGCACCAGTCATTGAAAGCAAGCGTGCAGGTGCAGCAGGCAGTGAAGAAAGCGAATGGTATGTTAGCATTCATAGCAAGAGGATTTGAGTATAGGAGCAGGGAGGTTCTGCTGCAGTTGTACAGGGCATTGGTGAGACCGCACCTGGAGTATTGTGTGCAGTTTTGGTCTCCTAATCTGAGGAAAGACATTCTAGCCTTAGAGGGAGTACAGAGAAGGTTCACCAGATTGATCCCTGGGATGGCAGGACTTTCATATGAAGAAAGACTGGATAGACTAGGCTTATACTCGCTGGAATTTAGAAGACTGAGGGGGGATCTTATTGAAACATATAAAATTCTTAAGGGGTTGGAGAGGCTAGATGCGGGAAGATTGTTCCCGATGTTGGGGAAGTCCAGAATAAGGGGTCACAGCTTAAGGATAAGGGGGAAGTCTTTTAGGACCGAGATGAGAAAACATTTCTTCACACAGAGAGTGGTGAGTCTGTGGAATTCTCTGCCACAGAATGTAGTTGAGGCCAGTTCATTGGCTATATTTAAGAGGGAGTTAGATGTGGCCCTTGTGGCTAAAGGTATCAGGGGGTATGGAGAGAAGGCAGGTACAGGTTACTGAGCTGGATGATCAGCCATGATCATATTGAATGGCGGTGCAGGCTCGAAGGGCCGAATGGCCTACTCCTGCACCTATTTTCTATGTTTCTATCTGTGGAGAGAAGGAATGGGTGACTTTTCGGGTCGAGATCCTTCTCTGAAGAACCCGAAACGTCACCCATTCCTTCTCTCCCGAGATGCTGCCTGACCTGCTGAGTTACTTCAGCATTTTGTGAATAAACCCATTCCTTCTCTCCAGAGATGCTGCCTGACCCGCTGAGTTACTCCAGCACTCTGTGAAACGTCACCTATTCCTTCTCTCCACAGATGCTGCCTGACCCGCTGAGTTAGCACAGCATTTTGTGTCTACATTCATCAGTGAAAATGTCATTTAGCTTAGTGATACGGCGCAGAAACAGACCCTTCGGCCCACCGGGTACGCAGCGACCAGCGATCAGGCCACACTAACGCTACCCTTCACACACACAAGGGACAATCTCTAATTTTACAGAAGCCAATTAACCTACAAGCCTGTCGGTCTTGAGAGGTTTGGAGGGAAGAGTGTCAGTAGTAAAGAAAGCAAACTCAGTTATTTCAAGAGGGCTTGTGTACAAAAACAGGGGGTGTTATGCTGAGGCTCTACAAGGCACTGGTCAGGCCCCATTTGGAATATTGTCTGCAATTTTCGCTGTACTTGCTGGAGTTTAGAAGAATGAGGGGGGACCTCATTGAAACCTACCGAATAGTGAAAGACCCGGATAGGGTGGATGTGGAGAGGGTGTTTCCACTAATGGGAGAGTCTAGGACCAGAGGGCACAGCCTCAGAATTAAAGGTCGTTCCTTCAGGAAGGAGATGAGGAGGAATTTCTTTAGTCAGAGGGTGGTGAATCTGTGGGATTCTTTGCCACAGACGGCTGTGGAGGCCACAAGTCAGTGGATCTGGTCTCCAAATTTGAGGAAGGATATTCTTGCTATTGAGGGCGTGCAGCGTAGGTTCACTAAGTTAATTCCCGGAATGGTGGGATTGTCGTATGTTGAAAGGCTGGAGCGATTGGGCTTGTATACACTGGAATTTAGAAGGATGAGGGGGGATCTTATTGAAACGTATAAGATAATTAGGGGATTGGACACATTAGAGGCAGGAAACATGTTCCCAATGTTGGGGGAGTCCAAAACAAGGGGCCACAGTTTAAGAATAAGGGGTAGGCCATTTAGAACGGAGATGAGGAAGAACTTTTTCAGTCAGAGAGTGGTGAAGGAGTGGAATTCTCTGCCTCAGAAGGCAGTGGAGGCCAGTTCGTTGGATGCTTTCAAGAGAGAGCTGGATAGAGCTCTTAAGGATAGCGGAGTGAGGGGGTATGGGGAGAAGGCAGGAACGGGGTACTGATTGAGAGTGATCAGCCATGATCGCATTGAATGGCGGTGCTGGCTCGAAGGGCTGAATGGCCTACTCCTGCACCTATTGTCTATTGTCTTATTACTATCATGTGTTGAAAGACTGGGGCGACTAGGCTTGTATACACTGGAATTTAGAAGGATGAGAGGAGATCTTATTGAAACGTATAAGATTATTAAGGGGTTGGACACGTTAGAGGCAGGAAACATGTTCCCAATGTTGGGGGAGTCCAGAACAAGGGGCCACAGTTTAAGAATAAGGGGTAGGCCATTTAGAACGGAGATGAGGAAAAACTTTTTCAGTCAGAGAGTTGTGAATCTGTGGAATTCTCTGTCTCAGAAGGCAGTGGAGGCCAATTCTCTGAATGCATTCAAGAGAGAGCTGGATAGAGCTCTTAAGGATAGCGGAGTCAGGGGGTATGGGGAGAAGGCAGGAACGGGGTACTGATTGAGAATGATCAGCCATGATCACATTGAATGGGGGTGCTGGCTCGAAGGGCCGAATGGCCTCCTCCTGCACCTATTGTCTATTGGATATTTTTAAGGCAGAGATAGATAAATTGTTGGTCAGTGCGGGTGTCAGGGGTTATGGGGAGAAGGTAGGAGAATGGGGTTAGGATGGCGAGATAAATCAGCCGTGATTGAATGGTGGAGTAGACCTGATGGGCCGAATGGCCCAATTATACACCTATCACATATGACCTAAACCGGAGATCCCGGAGAAAACCCACGCAGGTCACGGGGAGAACGTACAGATTCCACACAGAAAGCACCCGTGGTCAGGATCGAACCCTGGTCTCTGGCGCTGTGAGGCAGCAGCTCTACCGCTGTGCCACCATTGTACATCATGATGTATCTATCTGTACGTTGTTGGTGAGACCACAGTTCTAGCGCCCAGCTACAGGGAGGTGGCATGGTGCTGGAGAGGGTGCAGAAGGGATAGACCAGCTTGGCACGGGCACAGTGGGGGTTAGGTTACAGGGAGAGACTGCACAGGGTAGGTCCCTACTCTGGGGATGAGGGGGATTCTTGTTGAGGTGTATAAAACCATGAGGAGCGTTGGTGATGTGGATGGTCACAGGCCTTTTCCCCAGGGTGTGGTGGTCTTAAACAAGAGTGTAGATGCAATAAACTGGAGTAACTCAGCGGGTCAGGCAGCATCTGTGGAGAACATGGATAGGTGACGTTTCACAGAGTGCTGGAGTATCTCAGCGGGTCAGGCAGCATCTGTGGAGAACATGGATAGGTGACGTTTCACAGAGTGTTGAGGTAACTCAGCGGGTCAGGCAGCATCTGTGGAGAACATGGATAGGTAACGTTTCACAGAGTGCTGGAGTAACTCAGCGGGTCAGGCAGCATCTGTGGAGAACATGGATAGGTGACGTTTCACAGAGTGCTGGAGTATCTAAGCGGGTCAGGCAGCATCTGTGGAGAAAAGGAATAGATGATGTTTTGAGTCGAGAACCTTCTTCAGACTGACTCTCATATCGATACCCCTCCCTGCAGCTTCACATTTCACTACTCTCCTCATCTGACCCCCTTTCTGACTCCTTTCACCTTTAGCTTCACCTTTTCATGAATGAATGAATAAGTTGATGAATGAATGAATGGGTTTATTGGCCAAGTATGTGCACATTCAAGGAATGTGCCTTGGTGCTCCGCTCACAAATGACAACACAAACACACAGTTCCCGGGAGAGGGGGGGTCAGGTTCAATGGGAATGTGAGGGGCAGTGTTTTCTGTGGATGATGAAGCAGGCAGGTCTCCACACTGCGGCTCTGTGCGGAACAAGAACGTCGGCCACCGTGGGCTCGGTCACCACTGTCCCCATGGGTGGGACGGTGAGGTTCCCCGTCCAGCCCCACATCCACGAGAAGATCACGGTGGCGATGTGGCGTCTCCATCCCGACCTGCCGATCCTGGATTGGAAGTCTTACAGCCCGGAGAGTCCGTCCCGGATCCACCCGTCCTACAGGGACAGAGTCCGCTTCCGACTGGACGGTGTCATTGAGCTGTGGGCCGTGGGGCTCGGTGACCAGGGGGCCTACGAGATAGAGACAAACTACTTTGGCAGTGAGCCGAGGAACCGTGACGTGGAGCACTTTGAGCTGCGCGTGGTCGGTGAGTAGCGGCGTGGAGAGTTGTACAGCACCCAGACACCCTTTGGCCCACACTCTGGGAACCTTGTCAAAGGCTTTCTGAAAGTCAAGGCTTTCTAATGCAGAAGTTGCAGGATCAATTTATCCCAAAGAGGAGGAAAGATTCCAAGGGGAGTAAGAGACACCCATGGCTGACAAGGGAAGTCAAGGACAGCATAAAAATAAAAGAGCAGAAGTACAACAAAGCAAAGAAGAGTGGGAAGCCAGAGGATTGGGACTCTTTTAAAGAGCAACAGAAGATGACTAAGAAGGCAATATGGGGAGAAACAATGAGGTACGAGGGTAAACTAGCAAATAATATAAAGGAGGATAGTAAGAGCTTTTTTAGGTATGTAAAGAGGAAAAAAATAGTCACGGCAAATGTGGGTCCCTTGAAGACAGAAGATGGGGAATTTATTATGGGAAGCAAAGAAATGGCAGACGAGTTGAACCGGTACTTTGGATCTGTCTTCACTAAGGAAGATACAAACAATCTCCCAGATATTCTCGTGACCAGAGATCCCAGGGTGACAGAGGAACTGAAGGAGATTCACATTAGGCAGGAAATAGTGTTGGGTAGACTGATGGGACTGAAGGCTGATAAATCCCCAGGGCCTGATGGTCTGCATCCCAGGGTACTTAAGGAGGTGGCTCTAGAAATTGTGGACGGATTGGCGATCATTTTCCAATGTTCTATAAATTCAGGATCAGTTCCTGTGGATTGGAGGGTAGCTAATGTTATCCCACTTTTAAGGAAGGAGGGGAGAGAAAACGGGAAATTATAAACCAGTTAGTCTGACATCAGTGGTGGGGAAGATGCTGGAGTCAATTATAAAAGACAAAATTGTGGAGCATTTGGATAACAGTAACAGGATCGTTCCGAGTCAGCATGGATTTACGAAGGGGAAATCATGTTGACTAATCTTCTGGAATTTTTTGAGGATGTAACTAGGAAAATTGACTGGGGAGAGCCGGTGGATGTGGTGTACCTCGACTTTCAGAAAGCCTTCGACAAGGCCCCACATAGGAGATTAGTGGGCAAAATTAGAGCACATGGTGTTGGGGGTAGGGTACTGACATGGATAGAAAATTGGTTAACAGACAGAAAGCAAAGTGTGGGGAGAAATGGGTCCCTTTCAGAATGGCAGGCAGTGACTAGTGGGGTACCGCAAGGCTCGGTGCTGGGACCACAGCTATTTACAATATACATTAATGACTTGGATGAAGGGATTAAAAGTACCATTAGCAAATTTGCAGATAATACAAAGCTGGGTGGCAGTGTGAGCTGTGAGGAAGATGCTATGAGGTTGCAGGGTGAATTGGACAGGTTGTGTGAGTGGGCAGATGCATGGCAGATGCAGTTTAATGTGGATAAGTGTGAGGTTATCCACTTTGGTTTGCAAGAATAAGAAGGCAGATTGTTAAATGAATGGTGTCAACTTAGGAAAAGGAGACGTTCAACGAGATCTGGGTGTCCTAGTGCATCAGTCACTGAAAGGAAGCATGCAGGTACAGCAGGCAGTGAAGAAAGCCGATGGAATGTTGGCCTTCATAACAAGAGGAGTTGAGTATAGGAGCAAAGAGGTCCTTCTGCAATTGTATAGGGCCCTAGTGAGACCGCACCTGGAGTACTGTGTGCAGTTTTGTTCTCCAAATTTGAGGAAGGATATTCTTGCTATTGAGGGCGTGCAGTGTAGGTTTACTAGGTTAATTCCCAGAATGGCGGGACTGTCATATGTTGAAAGAATGGAGCGGCTCGGCTTGTATACACTGGAATTTAGAAGGATGAGAGGAGATCTTATTGAAACATATAAGATTATTAAGAGGTTGGACACGTAAGAGGCAGGAAACATGTTCCCAATGTAGAGGGAGTCCAGAACAAGGTGCCACAGTTTAAGAATAAGGGGTAGGCCATTTAGAACTGAGATGAGGAAAAACTTTTTCAGTCAGAGTTGTGAAACTGTGGAATTCTCTGCCTCAGAAGGCAGTGGAGGCCAATTCTCTGAATGCATTCCAGAGAGAGCTAGATAGAGCTCAAGGATAGCGGAGTCAGGGGGTATGGGGAGAAGGCAGCAACGGGGTACTGATTGAGAATGATCAGCCATGATCACATTGAATGGTGGTGCTGGCTCGAAGGGTCGAATGGCCTACTCCTGCACCTATTGTCAAGGACCACAAATGGACAGAGGGCAGTAAATCTCTGGGAATCTCCAAACCAAGAGACTCTTAGAGGTTTAACCTGTTGAATGTATTTATACCAGGGGAAGATACATTTTTGAAAATTTGGGGAACTGAAATCAAAGGGAATGGGACAAAGCGGAGGCGTTCAGTCCTGGGCTGGATCAGCCATGACCACATTGTGGGGATTAACATTGAAATCTAGAACGTGGCGCACACAGCAGATTGATCATCTATATCCGGTTCCCATCAGCAGTGGGTGGTCACCGTGGGGGAATTTGCTCTGTCTGTTTTACCCACCTTTGTTCACCATAGAATGACATCCCATTCTACATCATAGACAGGCCATTCGGCCCATCCTATCCAGTCAAGAGTTCTGCTGCTCTCGACATCCCTCCCATCTACTCACCACACCCGGTAACAATACCCCGAATTTCAGGAGTGCTCACGTGTTTATCCCGCTTGCCCTAAAATTATCTCTGCTGTTGGATTCAGTCCCTCCAATGCAAGTGAGGTCCATGTTCTCATGACTGCATTCCTTTCAGTATTTATAGAAGAGGCTGGGGTTGTTTTCCCTGGAGCAGAGAAGGCTGAGAGGGGA
>NC_135971.1:6893457-6898735 GCF_053455715.1 Rhinoraja longicauda | reverse complement strand
AACGTTCCCTCTCTCCTAGATGCTGCCTGACCCGCTGAGTTACTACAGCATTTGTGACACAACTCCATATTACAATGTATATTCGGAGTGTGGATCCTCGGTAGTGAATGAGAGAGACTGTGGGATCAGTTCTCGCCACCGTTACCTGGTGAGTTTAGCCTTGTCTCCCCTCCCGACTCCTAACCCTCCTGCCCCGTCCGCTCCTACCCCCACCCCCCCTCCCTGCACCTCCTCACCCTCCCCTCCTGCACCCCCTCCTGCACCCCCTCCCTGCACCTCACTCCCCTGCACCCCCCCTCCCCTCCCGCACCCCCTCCCCCGCCACCCCCTCCCCTCCCCGCACCCCCCTCCCCCGCTCCCCCTGCACCTCACCCCCTCCCTGCACCTCAACCCCCTCTCTGCACCTCACCACCTCCTCTTCTACGTCTCCTTGTCCACAAACCATAAAATGTCAGGCGGAGACGCACAGCGCACAGAAGATTGGTGCAGCCGTCGGGTCAGCGACTCAATACCCTGGTTCGATCCTGACTACGAGTGTTCGCCCGCGCCCCAACTCCCTCTCGCCACGCCCTCTCCCTCTCGCCCTCTCCCTCACGCCCTCTCCCTCTCCCCCTCATCCCTCTCCCTCTCCCCCTCTCCCTCGCCCTCTCCCCTCGCTCTCTCCCTCCCCCTCTCCACCCTCTCCCCTCCCCCTCTCCCCCTCTCCCCTCCCCCCTCTCCCCCTCCCCCTCGCCCCCCTCCCCCTCGCCCCTCTCTCTCCCTCCCCCTCCCTCTATCTCCTCCTCTCCCGGTCCCCGTCCGTCGTTGTCTCCCCATGACTATGAGACATTACAGTCATTATTCCCATCCCGAATCCACGCAGTTTGGCAACTTATAAAACAGTGCCCGAAAGACCATGTATTTCTCTCTCTCTGTGGGATTGTCTGCCACAGAAGGCAGTGGAGGCCAATTCACTGGAGAATCAGGGGATATTGTGACGTGCTGATTGTGGATGATCAGCCATGATCACAATGAATGGCGGTGTGGTCTCCTCCTGCGCCTGTCCCTCTAAGCTAAGCTCAGTGCCCCATCCTGCTCGTGTGTGTCTAACTCAGTGGTGCGACACTGTGTTGTAACGCCCTACCTCCCCCTCTCCCCCCTCCACTCTCCTCCTCTCCCCCTCTCCTCCTCTCCCCCTCCCCTCCTCTCCCCCCTCCCCCTCCTCTCCTCCTCACCCTCCCCTCCCCCCTCTTCTTCCCCCCCCCTCTTCCCCTTCTTACCCTCCCCCTCTCTCCCTCCCCTTCCCCTCTCCCCCTCCTCGCCCCACCTCCACTCCCCTCCCCCTCCCCTCTCTCTCCCCCCTCTCTCCCCCTCTCCCCCCCCCCTCCCCTCTCTCCCCCCCCCCCCCCCCTCGTTCCCCTCTCCCTCCCCCCTACCTTCATTCTGTTAGACAGTGCTGGCGGGCCATAAATAATACATTTTAAGACGGAAGCTGCGGGCCGTATAAAATCTGACCTCGGGCCGCGATCGGCCCCCGGGCCGGACTTTGGACATGTCTGGTCTAAGCCCAGTGCCCCACCCTGCTCGTGTGTGTCCAACTCAGTGGTGCGACACTGTGTTGTAACGTCCCATCTCCCTCCTCCAGCCCAGCTTGTCCCCTTGATGTGTGCCCGTTTCCCCACAGCCCTGGAGTCGGCCGCCCGGAGAGCAGACATGACCCGGGACCGGGACACCGCGAGAGATGCTTGCACTCCGTGGGTCTGCTGTGGGCTGCTGACAGGTACAGAGACACGGAGAGAGAGAGAGAGAGAGAGGCCACTCGGCCGCGTGTTGCTGCTGTCCGGGGGGTCGGGAGTGGACAATTGTCAGTAAAACAGAGTGCTGGAGTAACTCAGCGGGTCAATAGTCAATAGACAATAGGTGCAGGAGGAGGCCATTCGGCCCTTCGAGCCACCACCGCCATTCAATGTGGTCATGGCTGATCATTCTCAATCAGTACCCCGTTCCTGCCTTCTCCCCATACCCCTGACTCCGCTATCCTTAAGAGCTCTATCCAGCTCTCTCTTGAATGCATTCAGAGAATTGGCCTCCACTGCCTTCTGAGGCAGAGAATTCCACAGATTCACAACTCTCTGACCGAAACTGTGTGGCCCCTTGTTCTGGACTCCCCCAACATTGGTAACATGTTTCCTGCCTCTAACGTGTCCAACCCCTTAATAATCCTATACGTTTTGATAAGATCTCCTCTCATCCTTCTAAATTCCAGTGTACACAAGCCTAGTCGCTCCAGTCTTTTAACATATGATAGTCCCGCCATTCCGGGACAGGCAGCATCTGTGGAGAACATGGATAGGTGACGTTTCACAGAGTGCTGGAGTAACTCAGCGGGTCGGGCAGCATCTCTGGAGATAAGGAATAGATGATGTTTTGAGTCGAGAACCTTCTTCAGACTGACTCTCGTATCCATACCCCTCCCTGCAGCTTCACATTTCACTACTCTCCTCATCTGACCCCCTTTCTGACTCCTTTCACCTTTAGCCTCACCTTTTCATGAATGAATAAGTTGATGAATGAATGAATGGGTTTATTGGCCAAGTATGTGCACGTTCCAGGAATGTGCCTTGGTGCTCCGCTCACAAATGACAACACAAACACACAGTTACCAGGAGAGGGGGAGAGGGGGGGTCAGGTTCAATGGGAATGTGAGGGGCAGTGTTTTTTGCTGTGGGTGATGAAGCAGGCAGGTACAATGACCATGTTGTGTTACAGGTCTTCACACTGCGGCTCTGTGCGGAACAAGAACGTCGGCCACGGTGGGCTCGGTCATCACTGTCCCCATGGGCGGGACTGTGAGGTTCCCCGTCCAGCCCCACTGCCACGAGAAGATCAGGGTCTCGATGTGGCGTCTCCATCCCGACCTGCCGATCCTGGATTGGAAGTCTTACAGCCCGGAGAGTACGTCCTGGATCCACCCGTCCTACAGGGACAGGGTCCGCTTCCGACTGGACGGTGTCATCGAGCTGTGGGCCGTGGGGCTCAGTGACCAGGGGACCTACGAGGTAGAGACAAACTACTATGGCAGGGAGCCGAGGAACCACGAGGTGGAGCGCTTTGAGCTGCGCGTGGTCGGTGAGTAGCGGCGTGGAGAGTTGCACAGCACCCAGACTGGCCCTTCGGCACACACGGTCCATGCTGACCCAGTGGGGCATTCTGGCCTAGTCCCACCCGGCCTGCACACGGCACTCTAAACCCTTCCTCTCCGTGAATGAATTATACTTTATTGTCGCATCCATCCACACACACATATATATATATAATCATCCATCCACACACACACACACACACACACACATATATATTTATATATATATATATCCATCCATCCATATCCATATATATCCATTCACATATATATTGTGATATCATGAGAGGTAGAGTCTTAGAGGGGAGATACATTTCCTCCCGGTGGATGCAACAAGGACTACAAACCATCATGGCTGCCAACAAAAGACTACAAAACCCATAGTCATGGCTGCCTGCCCTGCTGACACTGATTGCTGCTGACAGTGATTGCTGCTGACAATGATTGCTGCTGATTGCTGCTGACACTGATTGCTGCCCAGCTGAACCAGATGAGCTGATTACCTCAGTGAGAGAGCTAAAAGGGAAGGGAAGCAGTATATTTAAGGAGAGAGACAACGACTGGAGCAGAGAGGGAGAGAAGCAGTGTTTGAGTTATAGTTTGTAAGAAGGCAGCAAGCTACAGTTTTGATTTAACTACCTGTTTTGGTTTTGTGTACCTGTCTGCGAACAATTAAGTTTACCTGTTTTTGGAAAAGACTATATATATGAAATTTAAGTTTGAAAACAAGAACGTTTCTGTCTTCATTTCCGGCACCCACACCTCCCAACCTTCAAGAGAAAAGCTCCCGACCTCTCAAGACATCACAATGGTGGAGAATGCCAGATAAGGAGGGGTGGGTGAGTATGAATGTCCATCAGTGATTTGACTATCGGCTTGGCACAATTGAGAACCAGTGAGAACAACATGGAGGAAATGTTGAAGATGCTGGCTCAGAGTAACCAACTCCAAATAGAGACGAGCCGGGCTCTTTTGGAGGAACAAAGAAAAGCCAATATGTTGAAAGAAGAGGAACTCAGGTTACAGAGGATCCAGTCATCAACCACCAACCCGAGGGTCCGTGCCAGTGATTTTATTCCTAAAATGGGACCCACCGATGATCCAGAGGCCTATCTCCATGCATTCGAGACTACTGCAACCAGAGAAAAGTGGCCTAAAGACCAGTGGGTTGGTATCCTAGCCCCGTTCCTAGCCGGGGAATCACAGAAAGCTTTTCAAGACTTGGACAGTACAATAGCGAATAACTATGATATCTTGAAACAGGAAATATTGAGCAGAATAGGACTTACAAAGTTTGGAATGGCCCAGCGTTTGCATAATTGGGGTTTTAGAAATGACCAACCCCCCTGGACTCAGATGCATGAACTTATTCGTATTACAAAGAAGTGGCTTGATCTGGATAAAAACTCTGCAGTAGCCATTTTGGAAGCCATTGTTGTGGATCGATATTTACGTGCTCTGCCCTATGAGGCAAAAAGGGTTATCGGTCACAGTGCTCCTGTTGCAGCTAGTGCCTTAGTGGATGCAGTCGAACAGTTTCAGGCTACTAATGAAATGCTCCGCATGGGGGAAAAAGAGCAACCAAGGACGTCAAGCAAATCCTCGGCCACAGCCCCAAAAACCCATACAGGGCAACCCAACCAGACAGGTTAATGTACAGGGATTATATCAGGCTGAACGAAGGAGAAAAATCCTGGACAGGCACACCAGAAGATGCTACAGATGTGGGGAAATGGGTCATATGTCATGGCAATGTGACAAAGTGGATGAATTGATGCCCACTGCAGATTCCTCTGGCAGCCAACCCACAAACCTTTATGCTGCCTTGATGGAGGGTGCTGAACACCCAGCTTCTATGTGCCCTGTGAAGCTAAATAACCAAGATGTGGAAGCTTTGCTGGACTCGGGGAGTAATTTCACACTAGTTCACAAATCTTTAAATAGATGAAACAGACATGCTGCTGGAAAAGACCCGACCCGTCTCCTGCGTCCATGGTGACACTCGTGAGTATCCTACTAGTAGTTTGAAGCTAGTCACAACCCAAGGCATTTGTGAAGTCAACGCAGGGGTTTTGGATGCCCTGCCAGTCCCACTCTTAATAGGACGAGACTGCTCCCTGTTCCACAGACTCTGGAGGGAAATACAAGAGAGACGAT
>NC_135971.1:6870957-6892957 GCF_053455715.1 Rhinoraja longicauda | reverse complement strand
AGGCGAGAGGGAGGGGCGAGAGGGAGGGGGCGAGAGGGAGAGGGAGAGGGGGAGAGGGAGAAGGGGAGCGGCGAGAGGGAGATGGAGAGGGCGAGAGGGAGAGGGGGAGGGGGAGGGGCGAGATGGAGGGGCGAGAGGGAGGGGCGAGAGGGAGAGGGGGAGGGAGAGAGGGAGGGGGCGAGAGGGAGTGGGCGAGAGGGAGAGGGAGAGGGGGGAGGGGCGAGAGGGAGGGGCGAGAGGGAGGGGGCGAGAGGGAGAGCGCGAGAGGAGAGGGGGAAGGGCGAGAGGGAATGGGGGTGGGGCGAGATGGAGAGGGAGAGGGCGGGAGGGAGAGGGAGAGGGAGAGGGAGAGGGAGAGGAGAGGGAGAGGGAGAGGGAGAGGGAGAGGGAGAGGGAGAGGGAGAGGGAGAGGGAGAGGGAGAGGGAGAGGGAGAGGGAGAGGGAGAGGGCGAGAGGGCGAGAGGGCGAGAGGGCGAGAGGGCGAGAGGGCGAGAGGGCGAGAGGGCGAGAGGGCGAGAGGGCGAGAGGGCGAGAGGGCGAGAGGGAGAGGTCGGGAGGGAGAGGGAGAGAGCGAGAGGGAGAGGGCGAGAGGAAGGGGAGAGGGCGAGAGGGAGAGGTCGTGAGGGAGAGGGAGAGGGCGAGAGGGAGATGGAGGGGGCGAGAGGGAGAGGGGTAGGGGCGAGAGGGAGGGGAGAGGGCGAGATGGAGAGGGGGAGAGGGAGGGGGAGAGGGCGAGAGGGAGAGGGGGAGGGGCGATAGGGAGGGGGCGAGAGGGAGGAGAGGGCGAGAGGGCGAGAGGGAGAGGGAGAGGGAGAGGGGGAGGGGCGAACGGGAGGGGGAGAGGGCGAGAGGGAGAGGGGGAGAGGGAGGGGCGAGAGGGAGAGGGCGAGAGGGAGAGGGGGAGGGGCGAGAGGGAGAGGGGGAGGGGCGAGAGGGAGGGAGGGGGCGAGAGGGAGAGTGCGAGAGGGAGGGGTAGAGGGCGAGAGGGAGAGGGCGAGAGGGAGAGGGCGAGAGGGAGGGGCGAGAGGGAGAGGGCGAGAGGGAGAGGGAGAGGGCGAGGGAGAGGGGGAGGTGCGAGAGGGAGGGGCGAGAGGGAGGGGCGAGACGGAGAGGGGGAGGGGCGAGAGGGAGGGGGAGAGGGCGAGAGGGAGAGGGCGAGAGGGAGGAGGAGGGGGCGAGAGGGAGAGGGCGAGAGGGAGAGGGCGAGAGGGAGGGGGAGAGGGCGAGCGGGAGAGGGCGAGAGGGAGAGGGAGGGGAGAGGGCGAGAGGTAGAGGGGGAGGGGCGAGCGGGAGGGGGAGAGGGCGAGAGGGAGAGGGCGAGAGGGAGGAGGAGGGGGCGAGAGGGAGAGGGCGAGAGGGAGAGGGCGAGAGGGAGGGGCGAGAGGGAGGGGCGAGAGGGAGGCGCGAGAGGGAGAGGGGGAGGGGCGAGAGGGTGATGGGGAGGGCGAGAGGGAGAGGGGTAGGGGCGAGAGGGAGGGGGAGAGGGCGAGAGGGGAGGGGGAGGGGCGAGAGGGAGGGGGCGAGAGGGAGAAGGAGAGGGCGAGAGGGAGAGAGGGCGAGAGGGAGAGGGAGGGGGAGAGGGCGAGAGGGAGAGGGGGAGGGGCGAGATGGAGGGGAGATGGCGAGAGGGAGAGGGGGAGAGGGAGGGGCGAGAGGGAGAGGGAGAGGGCGAGGGGGAGAGGGGGAGGGGCGAGAGGGAGATGGGGAGGGGTGAGAGGGAGGGGGCGAGAGGGAGAGGGCGAGAGGGAGGGAGAGGGCGAGAGGGAGAGGAGTAGGTTCGAGAGGGAGAGGGCGAGAGGGAGAGGGCGAGAGGGTGAGGGGAGTGGTGAGAGGTAGTGGGCGAGAGGCAGAAGGATAGGGCGAGAGGGAGAGAGGGCGAGAGGTAGAGGGAGGGGGAGAGGGCGAGAGGGAGAGGGGGAGGGGCGAGAGGGAGGGGGAGAAGGCGAGAGGGGGAGAGGGAGGGGCGACAGCGAGAGGGAGAGGGCGAAAGGGAGAGGGGGAGGGGGGGCGAGAGGGAGTGGCGTGAGGGAGGGGACGAGAGGGAGACGGGGAGGGGCGAGAGGGAGATGGGGAGGGCGAGAGGGAGAGGGGTAGGGGCGAGAGGGAGGGGCGAGAGGGAGAGGGCGAGAGGGAGGGGGCGAGAGGGAGGGGGCGAGACGGAGGGGGCGAGAGGGAGAGGGGGAGGGGCAAGAGGGTGATGGGGAGGGCGAGAGGGAGAGGGGTAGGGGCGAGAGGGAGGGGGAGAGGGCGAGAGGGGAGGGGGAGGGGCGAGAGGGAGGGGGCGAGAGGGAGAAGGAGAGGGCGAGAGGGAGAGAGGGCGAGAGGGAGAGGGAGGGGGAGAGGGCGAGAGGGAGAGGGGGAGGGGCGAGATGGAGGGGAGATGGCGAGAGGGAGAGGGGGAGAGGGAGGGGCGAGAGGGAGAGGGAGAGGGCGAGGGGGAGAGGGGGAGGGGCGAGAGGGAGATGGGGAGGGGTGAGAGGGAGGGGGCGAGAGGGAGAGGGCGAGAGGGAGGGAGAGGGCGAGAGGGAGAGGAGTAGGTTCGAGAGGGAGAGGGCGAGAGGGAGAGGGCGAGAGGGTGAGGGGAGTGGTGAGAGGTAGTGGGCGAGAGGCAGAAGGATAGGGCGAGAGGGAGAGAGGGCGAGAGGTAGAGGGAGGGGGAGAGGGCGAGAGGGAGAGGGGGAGGGGCGAGAGGGAGGGGGAGAAGGCGAGAGGGGGAGAGGGAGGGGCGACAGCGAGAGGGAGAGGGCGAAAGGGAGAGGGGGAGGGGGGGCGAGAGGGAGTGGCGTGAGGGAGGGGACGAGAGGGAGACGGGGAGGGGCGAGAGGGAGATGGGGAGGGCGAGAGGGAGAGGGGTAGGGGCGAGAGGGAGGGGCGAGAGGGAGAGGGCGAGAGGGAGGGGGCGAGAGGGAGGGGGCGAGACGGAGGGGGCGAGAGGGAGAGGGGGAGGGGCAAGAGGGAGGGGCGAGAGGGAGAGAGGGAGGGGGCGAGAGGGAGGGGCGAGAGGGAGCGGGCGAGAGGGAGAGGGGGAGGGGCGTGTGGGAGGGGCGAGATGGAGAGGGAGGCGAGACGGAGGGGCGAGAGGGAGGGAGCGAGAGGGAGAGGGAGAGGGAGAGGGGGAGGGGCGAGAGGGAGAGGGCAAGGGCGAGGGGGAGGGGCGAGAGGGAGGGGGCGAGAGGGAGAGGGTGAGAGGGAGAGGGGGAGGGGCGAGAGGGAATAGGGGTGGGGCGAGATGGAGAGGGAGAGGGCGGGAGGGAGAGGGCGAGAAGGAGAGGGAGAGGGGGAGGGGAGCGGCGAGAGGGAGAGGGAGAGGAAGGGGCGAGAGGGAGGGGGCGAGAGGGAGAGGGTGTGAGGGAGAGGGGGAGGGGCGAGAGGGAATGGGGGTGGGGCGAGATGGAGAGGGAGAGGGCGGGAGGGAGAGGGCGATAGGGAGAGGGAGTGGGAGAGGGAGAGGGGGAGGGGCGAGAGGGAGAGGGAGAGAGGGCGAGGGAGAGGGAGAGGAAGAGGGAGAGGGAGAGGGAGAGGGAGAGGGAGAGGGAGAGGGAGATGGAGAGGGAGAGGGAGAGGGAGAGGGAGAGGGAGAGGGAGAGGGAGAGGGAGAGGGAGAGGGAGAGGGAGAGGGAGAGGGAGAGGGAGAGGGAGAGGGAGAGGGAGAGGGAGAGGGAGAGGGAGAGGGAGAGGGAGAGGGAGAGGGAGAGGGGGCGAGAGGGAGAGGGAGAGGTCGAGAGGGAGGGGGCGAGAGGGAGAGGGAGAGGGAGAGGGCGAGAGGGAGGTGGCGAGAGGGAGAGGGAGAGAGGGAGAGTTAGAGGGCGAGAGGGAGGGGGAGAGGGAGAGGGTGAGAGGGGGAGGGCGAGAGGGAGGGTGAGAGGAAGAGGGAGGGGAGAGGGAGTGGGGAGGGAGGGGGAGAGGGAGGGGGAGAGGGAGAGGGAGAGAGGGAGGGGGAGAGGGAGAGGGAGGGGGAGAGGGAGAGGGAGGGGGAGTGAGCGAACACCCGTAGTCGGGATCGAACCAGGGTATTGAGTCGCTGACCCGACAGCTGCACAAATCCTCTGCTGCTCTTTTGACAGGTAGGCAGAGAAGATGAGGGGGTGAGGTGCAGGGAGGGGAGAGGGTGTGGGGAGGGGAGGGGGTGAGATGCAGGGAGGGGTCGAGGAGTAGGGAGGGGGTGAGGGGCAGGGAGGGGAGGGGTGTGGGGAGGGGAGGGGGTGAGGTGTAGGGAGGCGGTGAGGTGTAGGGAGGGGTGAGGTGCAGGGAGGGGAGAGGGTGTGGGGAGGGGAGGGGTGAGGTGTAGGGAGAGGTCGAGGTGTAGGGAGGGGAGGGGGTGCAGGGAGGGGGTGAGGTGCAGGGAGGGGAGGGGGTGTGGGGAGGGAAGGGGTGAGGCGCAGGGAGGGGGTGAGGTGCAGGGAGGGGTGAGGTGTAGGGAGGGGGTGAGGTGCAGGGAGGGGAGGGGCGAGGCGCAGGGAGGGGGTGCGGTTTAGGGAGGGGGTGAGGTGCAGGGAGGGGAGAAGGTGTGGGGAGGGGAGGGGATGAGGTGTAGGGAGGGGGTCGCGGTGTAGGGAGCGGAGGGGGTGCAGGGAGGGGGTGAGGTGTAGGGAGGGGGCTGGGGGTAGGATCGATGGGGCAGGAGGGTTAGGAGTCGGGAGGGGAGACAAGGGTAAACTCACCAGTAACGGTGGTGAGAACTGATACCACAGTCTCTCTCATTCACTACGGAGGATTCACACTCCGAATATATATTGTAAAATGGAGCCATCACAAATGCTGGAGTAACTCAGCGGGTCAGGAGAGAGGGAACGTTTCGGGTCCAGACCCTTCTTCAGACTGAAGTATGGAGAGACTAACATGGGCGGTACTAATGTATAACCTTGACTCTTGAGCAGTGAGAGGCGGGAGCGGTGCACAGTTAACAAAGAGGCAGTGTTTACCCAGGAAGGTGTGGCGGAATGTAATGCCGATCCTGGTTAAACCGGCTCTCATTGATCAGTCTGAAGAAGGACTGTAAGAAAATAACTGCAGATGCTGGTACAAATCGAAAGTATTTATTCACAAAATGCTGGAGTAACTCAGCAGGTCAGGCAGCATCTCAGGAGAGAAGGAATGGGCGACGTTTCGGGTCGAGACCCTTCTTCAGATCTCGACCCGTTCCTTCTCTCCCGAGATGCTGCCTGACTCGCTGAGTTACTCCAGCACTCTGTGAAACGTCACCTATCCATATTCTCCACAGATGCTGCCCGACCCGCTGAGTTACTCCAGCATTTTGTGATTCCCTCACCCAGCTCGTCTCCCATCCCAGGCGTTCTGTGCTGCACCTTGGGCAGTGGCATGTCTAGGGTCTGGCAGGTACAGCAGGTGTGGCACCTGCCCTGGGCGCCACTTCAAGGGGAACGCCCGTGACACAAGGAACAATTTGACATTTTACTAGACGAAGTTGGGGCCAAACCTTTCCTGCATTGGTGCAGCACCCTCTCCTCCCCCATTCCTCCTACCCCCCACTCCATCCCGTCAACCCCCCTTACCCTCCCCCTCCTCCTCCCCCTCCTTCCCCACCCCCCCTCCCGCTCCATCCCCTCAACCCCCCTTATCAAGTCAAGTCAAGTTTATTTGTCACATACATATACAAGATGTGCAGTGAAATGAAAGTGGCAACGCCCTCCCTCCTCCCTCACCCCCTCCCCCAAGCTCCATCCCCTCAACCCCCCTTATGCTCCCCCTTTCCCCACCACTCCATCCCCACAACCCCCCTTATCTTCCCCCTCCCCTTCCCCACCCCTCCACTCCATCCCCTCAACTCCCCCCCTTATCCTCCCGCCTCCCCACTCACTCCCTCCCTCCATCCCCCTCTCTCCCTCCCCCCCTCCATCCCCAGGAGATGGTTTTGAACTTAAAATTGTGAATAACTTTAAAAATATAACCCCGATTTCAGAAACCTCTTCCATTGGCACCAAAGGAACCTCTTCCATTCTGCACACCGCTCTCTCACATCTGGACAACCAGGGGGGCTATGTGAGGATGCTGTTCATTGACTTTAGTTCAGCATTCAACACAATAGTCCCCAGCAGACTGGTTGAGAAGCTGCTGGAACTGGGGCTTAGCACCGCTCTGTGTACCTGGGTCCTGGACTTTCTCATCGCCAAGCCCCAAGTGGTCAGGATGGGGGAATACACATCCAGCCCCCTCACCCTGAACACAGGACCCCCCAGGGTTGCGTCCTTAGCCCCCTACTGTACTCCCTGTACACACATGACTGTGTGGCCAGGTTCAGCTCAAACTCCATCATCAAGTTTGCTGATGACACTGTGGTGGTGGGCCGGATCTCCAACAACGATGAGAAGGCCTACCGGGAGGAGGTGGCTGATCTGGCACTCTGGTGTCAGGACAATAGCCTCCTCTTTTTTTTCTTTTTTTTTTCTTTTTTTTAAAATTAATTTTATTTTTGAAAAGCATATGTACAGATAGAAATAAAAGACAAATTTGTTACAAAGTTCTTACTAGGCTTCAATTTTTTAATTTTTAAAGAGAGAAAATAAAAAATAAAGAAGAAAGAAAAAAAAACTATAAACTATTGGGAAGAGAGAATAATTTTTTTTAAAAAGAAGAAAAAAAAAGGTATAACTATAAAAATTAAAGGGAGTAGATCCGGGAGACAATAACCACAGTTGTACATCCAACCCTAAACTCAAGTTTCAACTTTTAATTTAATTTTTTTATTTTAGTCCTGTGTCAAACCCATTTACTTTTCTAAAAATTCAATAAATGGAGACCATATTTTTAAAAATAAATCAGGTTTGTCAATTAAGGTAAATCTTATTTTTTCAAATGCAGGGTCTCTGTCATTTAACTAGTCCTGACAAGTTGAAAGTCAAAGTGGACAAAGAGATACAAGTTTTTAAGGTATCATACCGGGGACAGTGCTTATGTTCAGATGATCTTTTCAATGCAGAAAATGCAATTATTTCTTTTTGTCAAAGACAAGAATATAAGGATGAGCTATCAGCATTATAAGCTGGTGAGCATGGTGTTAAAAGAAGTAGTCATTTATACAGGCTTGACCCGATGCTGAATAAAGGATTTCTGAGAGTAGGTAAGTAAACTATCGATGCCTGAAGAAGCTAAGCATCCTATTATTCTCTCAAAGGACTTTTATATTTCAACATTGCTGTTACGGCATATTCATGAACAGATCGGACATGGAGGAAGAAATCACATGTTGTCGAGACTTCGTAGGAAATATTGGATTGTCAAAGGTGACTCCGCTGCAAGAAAGGTTATAAAGAATTGTGTTGCGTGCCAGCGTCAGCGAGGAAGATTTGGTGAACAAAAGATGGCAGACTTGCCTCTGGAAAGGATTCGACCTGATAATCCTCCATTTACTGAGGCAGGAGTTGATTATTTCGGTCCTATTGAGGTTAAGAGAGGACGATGTCTGGTGAAAAGGAATGGTGTGATCTTCACTTGCATGGCAGGTAGGGCGGTGCATCTTGAGATGGCATGTACACTGGACACAGATTCCTGTATTCACGCACTGCGAAGATTTATTTGTCGGCGAGGTCAGGTTCTTTCAATAAGATCTGATAATGGTACAAATTTTGTTGGAGCGGAAAGGGAGTTGAGAGAAGACCTTAAAGGCTTGAATCAGAACAAGATCCAGAATGATATGCTTCGGCAAGGCATACGATGGTACTTTAATCCCCCAGCGGGATCCCACCATGGTGGTGTTTGGGAACTATTGATTCGTATGATCCGAAATGTGCTGCGTTCGGTTCTTAAACAACAGACTATGGATGAAGAAGGATTGCAAACCTTGTTTTGCGAAATTGAAGCAATTTTGAATTACCGACCTATCACCAAGAGTACTGATGACCCGAACGACTTGGAAGCGCTTACTCCAAATCATATTCTTTTATTGAAAACTAGGCCAGTGCTACCATCTGGGCTCTTTGCAAAGGATGATTTGTATGTTAGACGCAGATGGAGGCAGGTGCAGTATATGGCGGACCTTTTTTGGAAACGGTGGACACGAGAATATTTACCTTTAATTCAGGAACGTCAACGATGATTGAGAGTGAGAAGAAATTTTATTCCAGGTGATATCGTTTTGGTGGTTGATTCTACTGCACCACGAGGTTCTTGGTTGATGGGCAGGATACTGGAGATTATGCCGGACGTTAAAGGTTTTGTGCCTACGGTACGACTTCAAACTAAGGACAATATTTTGGTTAGACCAATAACCAAGATATGCCTGCTTCTGGAAGGCGAAGGAGAAGATTGAAGAATTGCGAAAGAAATTTGTACGCTGATGTATATGTAATGCGTATTGTTTTGTTATTGGATGAACAGAAAGCTTCTATAGCTCATTTGATATCTATTAGTAATTGCTTCGTTATATACGCAGAACAATTAGGGGCCGGTATGTAGGAGCCATCTATGCTTAATTCAGTTATTGTCATTGTGTTATGATTAGGTTTTAATATTTCTAGTTTATGTCTTTTTTGCCTGCTTGTGGGTGTGACTTAATGCGTAATTGGGAGTGTCTAGATGGGAGGAGGCTAGTGTGTTGACAGAGGTTGTGGGTCAGTTTAGACTCGGAGGATGGTGAGCATACAGTTCTTTACCATGCGCTCGTACCATGCGCTCGCACCAGCTATATTTGTAAGAACCATACGGTAATAACTGCAAGAATTTATAGATATTGTTTAAAGAAGAAACAGTTGATAAAGTACGGAAACTGATGAATTACTCTATGATTTGTGCTACTTTAATAAATCCAATTAATGAAGAAAAGAAGTTTGGAAGATTGGTTTTGTCATATCAGGGTGCGACGTGTGCGTAAGCTATAACCACATTTCATCCCCGAGAAGTAATGGCTATCGAAGTGGGATTTCGAGATGGTATAGAAACTGCCATTACAACCATGTTTAAAAGGCATTTGAGCAGGTACAGGGATGGGAAAGGTTTAGAGCGAAATGGGCCAGACGCGAGCTGCTGGGACGAGTGTAGATGGGGCATATTGGTCGATACGAGCAAGTTGGGCCGAAAGACCTGCGTCCGTGCAGTTGGACTCGTTGATAAATGGTCGGGGCCAGGTGCTAAAGAGGCCTCGGGTGTAACTGAGAAGGCGTTGGGCAGTGGACCCGCCGCCCGCATCTCCGTTCCCAGCCCAGGATCAGGATGGACGGAGACCTCTCTCCGGACTTATTTTAATCCACAACAGTGCACCTGTCTCTCGTGCGCCAGTCTTCAGGCCAATCTATATTTGGAGACGCGGCGCATCGCTTGATAAATTGTGTTATAGGATCCATTAACCTTTGTGCCAGAGTATTTAGGATTGTCCGCTCACGAGTGACAGTGGGGGGCGGTGAACATTCCGCAACGAAAGCCAGGGATCGAATTTGTTGAATTTCCAACGCCAGTGCAGGTCATTTTCCATCATATTCCCCTTGTTGGAGTCACAGAGTCATGGAGTGATGCAGCGTGGAACCAGGCCCTTCGGCCCAACTTTACTCGCCACCTGGCCACATGGTTGCGTCTCTGTTGAAATCGGTGTGGTCTTTGCTCCTCGCACTGACCACCACAGATGGGAAGATCATTGGCCGCCATTGCTCCGGATCCGAAATTGGACCCCTTTGTCAAATCTCCCGACAGCCCCTATCTATGTTCCCCGGAGAAGCAAACACTCTTCTCCGGTCTTAACCTGAACCTGAACACCGTCATATATCATCATATATCATATATATACATATATGATATATGCATATATACATATATATGATATGATATGATACATATATGATATATGCATATATACATATATATATACATATATATACATCTCCAAAACCTTTCCAGCAAATATCTCCTGCACCTTACCGAAGCCTCCCGATTCATTTCTTGTGTTTGGTGAAGGGAAATAGACCAGATTCTCCAGTCGGGGTCCTAACCTGTGCTTCTCATCCCCAGGGCAGTGTTCACCGAGATTTGTGGAGCTTTGGAGATCCGCCCATCAAACACTCTTCTCCTCAGACGGCCAAACTTTGTGCAGGCGCGCAGTAGGAGCTGGTGGATTTCACCATCGATGTCTGATTTCGTTTGGGAAGAGGGGCGCCGGCCAGAGGACCCGAGGGTCTCTATCATGACGACCATTTTAAAGAAATGGGACAAATGCACCTGTGGCGCCAACAGAGGTGGTTCCCCTGCGGTCAACCACAGGGCAAGTGGTTCACGGGTCCCCCTCAACCACCACCTCCCTGTCACTGAAAACCTGCCACTGTTGAAGGTGTAGGAAATGCAGTCGCCAATTTGTAGAAAGGACAACTCAAAAACACAGTTGAAAAGATTAAGGGGTGGTACCGGTAGAGTTGCTGCCTCACAGCGCCAGAGATCTGGGTTCCATCAGGACTACGGGTGCTGTCTGTACAGAGTTTGTACGTTATCCCCGTGAGCTGCGTGTTCTGTGGTTTCCTCTCACACTCCAAAGAGGTATATGTTTGTAGGTCAATTGGCTTGGTATAAGTGCAAATTGTCCCTAGTGTTAATGTGCGGGGATCGCTGGTCGGTGCGGACTCGGTGGGCCGAGGGGCCTGTTTCCGAGCTGTATCTCCAATCTAAACTGAAGCAAACTAAACTGCTGTCTCCCCGTTCAGTAGATTTCAAAATAATTCAAAAGCAATCTGTACAGTCCAAGTAATTTTGAGTTTATTTCAATTACAGTATTGGAAGCAACAATGCACATCATTCAAATGAACGCGATCTTTCAATTAGCTTGTCGTGTGTGTCAATGGTTGTGTACATTTTCCAAATCACTGAAGTAACATGAACTGTATCTATTACATTGAACTAGTCATTGAACGGAGTTAATAATACCGTAACGACTTTTGACGAGAAGGGTCCAATCCCATTACATTAAAAAAATATTTACACAAAAGTTCCGTTGCCGGACGCGGTTAGCGCGTTAAAATGAACGGATCGACAGCTCTGATTCCACTTGCTGTTTATTTCTCTCTTCCCACATTTACATTCCCCCTGCTTTTATTTCCGCGCTCACTGGGGTTTTTACGACGCGGAATTTGGGGATTAAATGAGAGCCGTTCAGCGCCGACCTGTTGTCCACCGGGTTTCTGCCCCACAGCCCCTGAGCCCCGCTCCTCACGCCGGTCCCGGGACCCGACCCTTTTACACACCCGGAACGGAACCGGAGCAGATTCTCAGCCAGTGGTCTCTAGCCCAAGGCCAGAAGAATGGATAAAGTTTCTCCGTGAATTTATTCCCAGTGAAGGTGTGGAGATGGGACTTGGTGTCCGCGTCGTAAAATGAAACTGCCCCGGACTCGTAACTGAGATAAACTCCCACCCTCCCGGGGATGGGACGGGCGGGGAGAGGGGATAGAGAGGAGGTATCTGCAACAAACCCGCCACCCCGCCGCCTGATGCTCCAGACTCCAGTCTCCGGGGTCAGTGTGACCGGTCCCTCCCTCTCCACAGACTCTGCGGCGACTCCCAGACTCCACCACTGACTCCCCGCCACCTCCACCTCCCAGTAATGTCTCCCCGATGTGAATCCCTCCGATCCCAGCAAACACGACCAGTCTGTAAACCTCTTCCCGGTGTCAGGGAGACTCCTCCGGGTCCGGGTCCGTCTCACGCTCTTCCGATCCTCAGACACCTCGAGCTGCGCATGCGCTGTTTCCACATCCAGGGTGACGGAGACTGGGGGGAGAAGCAGAGAATCAGAGAGTCCCCGGGGGTCGGGGGGAGACTCGGGCAGCGCGGCCCCGGGACCGGGGGAGAGGCCGCTCGACCTCAGGCACAGGCGGGCGGACAACTGAAACCCTGCCCGGGGTTTCACCCACAACCACATCGGGTCGACAACAGACATCTCTCCCGGAGATTTTATCCGGGGATGGAGAGGGGAATTTCGTGAGGTGGGGGAGGGTGGACGGGGAGGACGAGTGCGGAGAGGAGGATTGCAAGATTGTGGTGGGGATGATGGAATGAAGCGGGTTATTCAGATATGGAGGCAGTTCGGAGCAAGAGGATATTGAGGTTAGCGATAATTTGAGGTTGTTAAAGAGGAAGTAGAGGCGCGTGGTGGGGTCGTCATGATCACAGTGAAAGGGGGCAGATACGAGGGGCCAGATGACCAGCCCCTGTTTCTTTGAGTGGAGGGTGAGAGAGAGAGGGAGGGGTGGCTTGGACCATGGAAGGAAACAGAGGTTGAATGATCGGGTGTTGGACAGAATGGGTGCAGACTTGTGGTTGTGGAATCGTTGAAAGAGAGCGGATTCACGGGTGGATTTGATGGGTGTGTACAACTAACACACTGATCTCATTGTGAACCAATATATGAACTTCACTGAGGGACTTGACAATGTTCTGCGTGCAAGGCTGGTCCAGAAAGCGAAGGCAGGTGGGATCCAAGGCGAGCTGTTGAAATGGACCCACAACTGGCTTGGTGGTTGGAGGTAGAAGGTAGCGGTAGAAGGATGATTTTTCTGCTTGGAGGTCTATGGCTGGTGGTGTGCAGCAGAGATCGGTGCTGCAACCTTTGCTGTTCATGTTATAGGATCATGGCTTGGATGTGAATGTGGGAAGTGTGAATAGTAAGTTTGGGGAGGAAGCAAAAATTGTGGATCGTAGGGAAGGTTGTCAAAGTCTGCAGCAGGATGCAGGGTAATTATCTAAACCTTATTCGCATGCAGGGATATCAAATCACGAGAGTGCAGGTTTATATTGAGAGCAAAGAATTTTAAAGTATATCTGAGATTTAGGTTTTACTAGACCAAGTGGACCCGCTGGGCCAAACCTGCATTGGTGCAGCACCCTCTCCTCCCCCCCCCTCCCTCACTCCCACCCCCCTCCTCTCTCTCCCTCCCTCCCCACTACCTCCCTAGGAGATAGATTTAAACTTTAAAATGTGGAATAACTTTAAAATTATAACACCGATTTCAATTAAACTTCTTCCATTGGCACCAAAGGGATGACGGTGAGTAAGGTGGGCTTAAAATCGTCGTGCTATCGTGTACCGTTTTGGCTGTAGTTCATGAACAAACAAACAAACGAGAGGTTTAGTACATAGATTTACACTGAGAGTGGGTGATATCTGGAACATGCTACAGAGGAGGTGGTGGAGTGAGATATAATCAATATATTGGAGGTTCTTAAACAGGTGAGGTGGAGAAGAATGTCGATGGAATGTGGGCCAATCGATTAGTATAGCTGGGGAAAAGAAGGACATGGACACGATGGGCCGAAGGGCCAGACTCTGTAATGTACAACCATGGCTCTCGGCTCCAAGAGCACTGAATGACTGAGTCTCCACAGCCACCGGTGCAGGGTCGTCCCCCAGTCTCTGCGTGCAGTAATGTCTCCTTATCTCTGTGCTACACGGTGCAGCCCACATTCTGAGAGAGTGCCCGCTCTCCAGACCCCTCTGACAGGGGAACCATCCTCCCTGCATCCAGCCCACTGAGCCCTATAAGAACTCTGTGTTTCACTGAGATCTCCTCTACTACACTGAAACACTCAAGTACACAGGCCTAGCCTACTCAATCTCTCCCCGCACAGCAAACACATTGTCCTATGTACAAGTATTGTTAATCTTTGCTGCATTCCCTCTGCGTCAAGTCTGTCAATTTATCGGTGCACAGGAGGAAAGGAACACAAGAAAACAGGAGCAGGATTAGGATCCACTCCTCAGGCTTGCCCCTCCATTCAATGTGATCGTGGCTGATCTAAGCTGGCACCAATTCCTCTTCTGTGTGAATTCCCCATAATCTTATATTTTCGATCTATCAAATATTTATTTGTAGCCAAGTTGCATATATCCAACAACTCAGCTTTTTACCACCACCCTGGGCACAACATGCCAGATGTTCACTGCCCTCCGAGAGATGCAACTTCTACACGCCGCATGGGAGGCCGCTCTGGAAGGTTGGATCTCATGGAATCTGGGGTGAACTAGCGGATGGAACACAACATTACCTGAAGGTCGCAGACAGAGGATGTTGGTAGAGGGTTGTTTATCAGACTAGAGACAGAGCCCACTGTTGTTCATTATTTATATACACGATTGTGTGTGTATGTAGGTTGCAAGGTTAGTCAGTTTGCAGATGGAAGTAAAATTGGTGACATTGTGGAGAGTGAAGAATGTTACCTGAGAGTAAATGGGATCCCTGTGAACTGGGCCAATGGGCACAGGAACGGCAGGTGGGATTTATTCATGTGAAGGTGAGACGATGCACTTTGCTGAGACAAACCAGGGCAGGACATACACAGTAAATGGGGAGCTTTATAGAACGGAGAGATGTCGGGGTGCATGTACACAGTGCCATGGAAGATGCAACGGTGACAGGCAGGGAGGTGTAGAATGTGTTTGTCGCTCATGCTTTCACAGGTCAGGATATTAAATACAGCGTTTGACACAATGAGGTTGTTTGTAAATTGGAAAGGGTGCAAAAGTATCTACGACAATTTAATCAGGTCTGAAGGGAGACGTTGGACAGGCAGGGACATTTGTCTTTGGAGCCCATCAGGGTGCTTTAACAGTTGTGTATAAGATCTATATAAGGTGCACAGATGAGGTGAATAGCCACAGTATTTTACCCAAGGTAGGAGAGTCTAAACCTAGAGTGCATCAGTTCAAAGTGAGAGTGGAAACAGTAAAAAGGAGCAGCTTTTTCAGTCAATGCATTGTGTATGTATGGAACGAACTGACAGAGGAAATGGTGGAGGGAGGTACAATGATGACCTTTTACAGACAGTTGGGTGGATACGTGGATCAGAAAGACTTGGAAGAATATGTGTCAGACTCAGGCAAGTGGGACAAGCTCGGTTGGGCAACTTGGTTGGCATGGTCATGTCGAATCAAAGGGCCTGTTTCTGTGTGACACAGCTCTCTGACTCTGTCATGCTTTTCTGCAGCTGTGTTTGTTGGGAGATCAAATCTTCAATTTCCCTTCAGTCCAATATACCATTAATGCTTGCATCTACACATTACTTAAAGATGTCAGAAACAAGAGCAATGGAAAAGGTATAAGCTTTACCTTGCTTGATGGCATCAGATGTTTCTGCCAATACAGTGTTGTACAAAAAAGGAGTTTCAAACTTTTCAATCAGCAAGTTACCATCTACCACCGACTGTGGTTTGGCTTCATCACCAACACTGCAAATATTTAACAGCTGGTTATAAACTGAGCGTTAGAAATATATTGGACTGTTCAACAAAACCTTAGAATGTTTCCGTCAAGAGCATGTCCCACCTTTGCTTGCGACCAGCTTCCTCCTGAAAGAAATAAAACACAAATCTCAATTGACTGAGATGGACCGTCCTCATCCCGACAGCGGGAATTTCTCCACATTTCTACAACCCTCTGATAATTCCCATTTCCCAACTCTTATCGCCGCTGTCATGCAGATAGAAAGCGGACACTGCCGTCGAGACGTAGAACGATGGGGAAAAGCACAAGGAATGTTCATGAGAATGACGCCATAACTGAGAGGATGGAACTCAATGCAAAGACTGGGCAGGTCGTGGGAGTTTATCTGGAGAAGATGTCAGGAGTGAAGAGATAAGATTTAAGTTTATCAGTGGATTTAAATGGGTGAGGATGAAATAATATCTCTAATCGATGGGAGAGCAAAAATCAAAGCTGAAATGTAACGCGGTCTTCAACAAATACCGAAAGGAATGCAGTTATGAGAACATGGACCTCACTTGCATTGGAGGGACTGAAGCCAACAGCAGAGATAATTTAAGGGCGATCGGGATAAACACTTGAGCACTCCTGGAATTTGGGATATTGTTACCGGGTGTGGTGAGTAGATGGGAGGGATGTTGAGTGGAGCTGAAATCTTGACTGGATAGGATGGGCCAAATGTCCTGTCTATGATGTAGAGTGGGATGTCATTCTATGGTGAACAAAGGTGGGTAAAACAAGCAGAGCAAATCCCCCCAAGGTGACCGCCCACTGCTGATGGGAACCGGATATAGATGATCAATCTGCTGTGTGCGCCATGTTCAAGATTTCAGTGTTAATCCCCACAATGTGGTCATGGCTGATCTAGCCCAGGACTGAACTCCTCCGCTTTGTCCCATTTCCTTTGATTTCAGTTCCCCGAATTTTCAAAAATGTATCTTCCTCTGGTATAAATACGTCTAACAGGTTAAACCTCTCAGAGTCTCTGGGTTGGAGAATCCCTGAGATTTACTGCCCTCTGTCCAATCGTGGCCCTTGGGATCAGATTATGATCACCCGTCATAGTTCTGAACTCCATAGAATAGAAACACCTCTCTACATTCCGGCCAGGCAGGCCTGAGATCTCATAGATTATGCGAGAGGCCAATTAGTTTGGGAACAACAACAACTGGAATAGATGAAACATTTACCCCATTCTGAATTACTGGTAAATACAGCATTCATTTCAGAAATGTCACCCACCATTTTGTGACTGCACTTTCACTTCGCCAGACTGTAGTGAAACCCCTCACCTTCAGAAACACCACACTGTCCATTTGATCCATCTGTTGCTGCAACTTAAAGAGTTCCTCCTGAATGGAATTTAAATTCTCCTCAATTTCTTGAAGATTTGTCTCCATTACATTTAGAATCTGCTTCTCTTCCTCCCGGATATCTGCCAGTACACGCTGCTCTTTCTCAGTGAGAATCTGGTGCTGTTCAGCAAACTGGGATGTGATCTTGGACTGAAGGTTGTGTGACTGTTCCTGTGAAATGAAAGGTGAAGATCAATATATCATCAATATCTCAAAGTGTGGAGTCATGCATTTTTAAAGTAGGAATAAAGCATAGGTAAGTTTCTAGATGGGGTGAGAATCCAGAAAATGGAGGTGCAAATGGACTTGGGAGTGTTGGTGTTGGATTCCCAAAAAGTTAATCTGCAAGTCGAATCGATAGTAAGGAAAGTAAACTCTGTGCTAACATTTATTTCAAGGGGGCTTGTATACAAAACCAGGGATGTAATGTTGAGGCTCCATAAGGCGCTGGTAAGGCCGCATTTGTAATATTGTGAGCAATTTTGGGCACCATATCTGTGGAAAGATGTGCTGGCTCTAGAGAGAGTCCAGAGGAGGTTTACAAGAATGATCCCAGGAATGAGTACGTTAACCTATGATGATCGTTTGTCAGCACTGGGCCTGCACCCGCTGAAGTTTCAGAGAATGAGGGGGACCTAATTGAAACATACAGAATAGTGAAAGATTTGGATAGAATGGATGTGGAGAGGATATTTCCACTAATGGGAGAATCCAGGACTCAAAGTCAAAGTCTCGGAATTAAAGGACATTCTTTTAGGAAGATAGAAATTTCTTTAGTCAGAGGGTGGTGAATCTGTGGAATTGTTTGCCACAGAAGGCAATGGATATTTTTAAGGCAGAGATAGATAGATTCTTCATTAGTACAGGTGTCAGAGATTATGGGGAGAAGGCATGAGAATGTGGTCTGGAAGGAGAGATCGGTCAGCCAAGATTGAATGGCGCTGTAGATGTGATGGGCCGAATGGCCCCGTTTTACTCCCGTTCCTTATGACTTTAATTCCCTGCTGCCTATTCCTTTTGACGTACCCATTAATTCTCATTCATCCGCCCACCACCCACATTCGCAAGGATAATTTACATTCACCGATTGACCATTGAACCAGCGTGTATTGGGGACCAAAGATACTAGAGGAGCAAGATAGACCACTCGACTCTAAAAACTGTAGTAGGTCATGGGTACATTTCAGCGCCATTTTAGTAAGCAGATTCTGTGTGCCAGACTGGGCTGTGTTCACAACTTTTCTTCGTATATAAAATGTTGGCAAACAATTATTTTTGTTCAACTTTTTGGATGGGTTGATAGTTGACATCTATAACTATTTCTTGAAGAGTTGCTGCTTCGTGATCTTTAAGCTTTGGATGTTACTGATTGAATATTTGCACTAGAGATCCACTCTGTCTGTATCAGGCCAATTGATCATATTTAATGAACTGTTCTTCTTTGCTTTCTCTGTTAATTTTAATTTCACCTCCACGAGCTGTATCTCTTTTTGTTTTATTTTAAAAAGTCATGGAAGCAGAGGTTAGGCATTTGCAAACAATAGAACTCTACTGCATCCACAATATAATCGAAAATACATTTAACTTTATACCAATAGCCAAGAAATTTTGAATTGGTGAATTGATTAGATAAAAATCCATGACAGCCACTAAAATGGCCAATGCTGCCTGATGTGGTACAGAAGCATGAATCCAATTCAAATAGAAACAGTGGTGGAGTAAGTCACCGGGTCAGGCAGCATCTCTGGAGAAAAAGGATGGGTGATGTTTCATGTTGGGACCCTTCTTCAGACAAAGGAGGGAAGGTGAAGTGCTGGTATAAATCAGGACATGATCATTTCATTGGTTAGCTGACATGCGAAACAGTGCAACCCTGTATATCTTGCACACAAAATGATGTAAAACTTACCATGAATGACAGAAATAAAAAGTGTTATCCTTGTTTATGAAGTTCATTTATGAATGATGTAAAATTAAAGGGGATTGGTGCAATTTACTGCTAACCCACAAATGGGTCGTTATGAGATATTCACATTTGAAAAATCCACAAATCACAAAAAAAACAAGGTGCCTATGTTATTTGACCAACTTATCGGTTGAATTTAAATATGATTTTTTTACAGGTTGTAGGGTAGAGGGTAAGTATTGTATCAATACATGCAACTCATTTTTCATAAAAGTGAGGGTTAGCACTATATTGCACCGACCCCCTTAATTATATGTTAAATTCAAAACTAAACTATGGTGGTAATGTACATTATTCATGTCTAAAGCTAGCACTTCTGTATAAGTGTAGGTATGTATGCATTATATTTTATTACACTAATGTAGAATGAAAATAATGGAAAAATATCTTAATATGTGTTCATAGTTATTTTATTCACAATATTAGGATTTCTGGAAATAAGTTTGATGTCACTGATTGCGAATGTGTACGGGTAGGCCCTAATGAAATGTATGTGAAAGAACAGTGATCATGATAGGGAGAACCATGCGCTGAGAAGTGTGTGAATGACTGATTTATATTTGTATATATATTTGTATATATTGGGTACAGAGAAAAAGAGAGAGAGAGATTGAAAGTAAAAAGGTTGCTAAACAAATAATTAGAGGAAATCACTAGAAAGTAACTAGACATATATCTATGTATATATATATATATATATATACCATAAAGTTTGAATCGCCTTTATGGTTTATGTACATCATTTGAAAAATAAGATGAAAAGAGAAATAGAGCATTGCTTTAAATCAAAGTTGCTTCTGATCCACAAGAAGGAACTTTACGATCTATTTATCTCCATCTTGCCTCTCACACACAAACAAACACACATTCATATCTATACATATATATATAAAGTTAAATTTGTGCTGAGTGTGTGTTTGAGCAATACAAGGGAAACTGCACAAAAGAGGGGACTGGGGAGGAAGGATGGGAAGGACTTGGGCAGAAACAGTAAGAAAATAAAACCAGAGAAATTTAGCAGGGGGAAAACATTTTAAAATAAAAATAACAATAAAATGTGGGTTGATAGATGAGATATTTTCTGCACTTTGATGGGATCATCACACATACTGTTCCCCCACAACACTGGTTACACAGCGAGAGGTGGGTTTTGCTTACTTGATGTTACGTACTACACTTGAGTGGACGCAATTTCGACGGAGTGGTTCATTTTGCTCCTCTCGTATCTTTGTTGGGGACGTGGAAGGAATCCGCCGCGGTCACAGGGAGAAGGCGTGAACCACACGGGCAGCGCCCGAGGTCAGGATCGAACCCGGTCACCAGAACTAGGAGACAGCAGCACTACTTGTGTCACTGCGCTGCCCTGTTATTACACGCGTCACAGGGATCAAACCTGCACAAGATCAGGAAATCGAAACTTAAAAGCCTCACCAGAACTCCAGAAATCTTCTCTTTCTGTTGCTGCTCCATTTGCTGGATCTCAGATTTGTATTTTGTGAGAGACTGGATGGAAGATTTCACTTGATCCTGGAATTGTGTTTGGGAATCAGAAAATTAAATTGTTGAACTGTAAAAATGGAATTAAAATGATGTGATTAAAATCGGTTTGCTTTTACCTTGTGGTTTTCAACAGCTTCTTTAACCGGCATGAAGTTGTGAGACTTGTGTTCCCGCCCAGCTGCACAAATCACACAGATCAGCTTCTTATCAGTTTCACAAAACAGCTTCAGTTCTTCCTGATGTTCCTCGCAGTGAGGTTTACTTTCCTTCTCTGGAATTATTTCCCGATTCAGGCTCAGTGTTCGAGCTTTCTCAGCCAGTCTCGCCAAGGCCCGATTTACCCTGAGGGTGCGGTCTGTAAACTCCTCTCTACATTCCGGGCAGGAGTTTCTCCCCTCCCTGTCCCAACTCTGTGTGATACAGGAGCGGCAGAAGTTGTGCCCGCACTCCAGTGTAACCGGATCGGTGAAGAAATCCAGGCAGATGGGACAAACTGCCTCCTCGGACCAACTCTCGACCTGGTCTTTCGAAGCCATTCTAACTCCGCCACTTCCTGGTTCAAAACGCGTTCCCTTTCGCGCAGCTGCTGAACCCTTGCAGTATCGGGGCACGGCTGAGGGGAGGCGGAGCTCAGCCCCGTCAATCACAGCCCTGACCAGCAAGTGGATGTTATATGCAACAAGCTGCGGGTAAATTTCATTCCCTTAAACTAAATACATCAGTGTTTCCCATCGTGAATTGTTCATTATATTAGGCTGCACAATAATATTATTTCTACAGCAAACACTGTTATTTTATTTTACAGTCTCATGTGCAAACTTGAATTCAACTCAATGAGCCAATTATACTCTATCGTCACATGAACCAAGGGACCGTGAAATGCTTTGCTTTTGCATGAAATCCGGTAAAATACAGACCTCCCCCAGGCAGTACAGAGAGAGTCACCACGTTTCTGGGGCCACCAAAGTTGCGGGATGTTTATGGAACGGTCTATATTGCCCCGCAGCGGCGAACCAGGTCCCGCCGCACGAGGCAGCAGGCGCCCCCGCGCCGCCCCCCTTCCTTCTCGGCTCTGACGAGACGACATGGATTTTAGCTCAGTGGGGGCAAGTTTCAAGGAGATGTGCGGGTCATGTTTTATTACACAGGGTGGTGGGTGCCTGGAACGCGCTGCTGGAGTGGGGGTAGAGACACATAAGAGAGAGGCATTGCGTAGTCTAATGTGGGCTGAAGGGACTGATCTTGTTCGATGTGACCATCAACTAAACCGACAAGTTGATTATAGCTCCCATTCCCAGCTCCTCCCCCACAACCATTGGGTTCTTCAACCGACCAGCCGTGCCCGCGTTTGGCCCATATCCCTCCAAACCTGCCCTATCCATGTATCTGTCCAACTAGTTCGTAAACGTTGTGATAGTCCCTGCCCAACTACCTCCTACTGGATAATCTCGATACAGAAAAAATGTTCCCTACGTTGGGGGAGTACAGAATCAGGGGCCACAGCCTAAGAATAAAGGGGAGGCCATTTAAAACGGAGGTGAGAAGGAACTTTTTCACCCAGAGAGTTGTGAATGTGTGGAATTCTCTGCCACAGAAGATAGTGGAGGCCAATTCACTGGATGAATTTTAAAGAGATTTAGATAGAGCTCTAGAGGCTGGTGGAATCAAGGGATATGGGGAGAATGCAGGCACAGGTTAATGATTGTGGATGATCAGCTATGATTACAATGAATTGCGGTGCTGGCTCGAAGGGCCATATTGCCTTCTCCTGCACAGATTTACAGGCAATAGGTGCAGGAGGAGGCCATTCGGCCCTTCGAGCCAGCACCGCCATTCAATGTGATCATGGCTGATCATTCTCAATCAGAACTTGGCCGATAAACTTATTCATTCATTCATCAACTTATTCATTCATTCATGAAAAGGTGAGGCAAAAGGTGAAAGGAGTCAGAAAGGGGGTCAGATGAGGACAGTAGTGAAATGTGAAGCTGC
>NC_135971.1:6835988-6870457 GCF_053455715.1 Rhinoraja longicauda | reverse complement strand
GGGGAAGAGAGAGTAGGGGTGGGGGGGAGAGAGAGTGGGGGTGGGGGGAAGGGGAACAGTGGGGGTCAGAGAAGAGGGGAGAGTGGGGGGGGAGGGGGAGGGAGGGAGGAGCAGAGAGTGGGGGTGGGGGGAAGGGGAACAGTGGGGGTCAGAGAAGAGGGGAGAGTGGGGGGAGGGGGAGGGTGGGAGGAGCAGAGAGGGGTGGGGGGGAAGGGGAACAGTGGGGGTCAGAGAAGAGGGGAGAGTGGGGGAGGGGGAGGGTGGGAGGCGCAGAGAGTGGGGGTGGGAGGGAGAGTGGGCCCCGACCGCCCCGACGTGGCAACCCCAACAGCCTGACCGCGGGAGAAGACGGCAGGGGAACAGAAAATACATTCTGGCCTTCCATCACAGTGAGGAGGGACTGGAGGAGACTCACTGTGATGGATGTTTCTTTTGTTTGGTGTTAGTTTATGATTGTATGACAGGGGACAGTGGGGGTGGGGAGGTGCAGTGAGAATGGGGGTGGGGCGAGTGTTGTGGTGGGGAGGGTGGGGGGAGGAGAGGAGTGGGAGAGAGAGTGGGGCTGGGTAGGAGAGAGTGGTGGAAAGGGGGGGGGTGGGTGAGAGTGCGAGTGTGGGTGGGAGGGACAGTGGGACTGGGGAGGAGGGCAGAGTGCGGGGTGGGGAGGGGGAGGGGTGAGGGGAAGGGGACAGCAGGGGGGTGGTGGGGGGTTGAGAGAGTGGAGGAGGGGGAGGGGGGGACAGTGGGGGTCAGGGAAGAGGGGAGAGTGGGGGGAGGGAGGAAAAGGTGGGTGAGGGGGAAGGGGACAGTGAGAGTGAAAGGAAGGTGAGGGTGAGGGCGAGGAGATAGGAAGTGTGGGGGGAAGGGGGGTGGTGGTGGTGGGGGAAGTTAGTGGGGGAAGGGGGAGAGTGGGGGGGGGACGGTGAGAATGCAGGTGGGGCGGGTGGGTGGAGGAGAGGGGAGGGGTGGGAGGGGGGTGAGGGGAGGAGAGAGTGGGGGAGGCGGGGGTGGGTTAGGAGGGGTGGATTAGGAGGGGTGGAGGAGAGTGAGAGTGGGCCTGGGGAGGAGAGAATAGAAACATAGAAACATAGAAAATAGGTGCAGGAGTAGGCCATTCGGCCCTTCGAGCCTGCACCGCCATTCAATATGATCATGGCTGATCATTCAGCTCAGTAGCCTGTACCTGTCTTCTCTCCATACCCCCTGATCCCTTTAGCCAAAAAGGGCCACATCTAACTCCCTCTTAAATATAGCCAATGAACTGGCCTCAACTACCTTCTGTGGCAGAGAATTCCACAGACTGAACTGAATGTGGGGGGGGGGGGGGGGGGGGAGAGTGGGGGAAAAGGGGGGCCAGTTACAACCGGCCCTTTGAGGGCAACCATAATGCTGATGTGGCCCGGGGTGAAAATGAGTTTGACACCCCTGCTCTAAATCTTTCCTAACCATGTACCTGTCCAAGAATATTTCAAATTTTGTTAGAGCACCTGCCCCAACGACCTTCTCTTAGCTTAGCTTAGCGTAGTTTAGTTAGGTTTAGTTTGGTTTAGTTTAGCTTAGCTTAGCTTAGCATAGTTTAGTTTAGTGTAGTTTAGTGTAGTTAAGTTTAGTCTAGTTTAGTGTAGTTTAGTTTTGCTTAGCTTAAAGAATACAGCGCAGAAAACTGGCCATTTGGCCCATCAAGTCCTTCTCTCCCCCTCTCTCCCCCTCTCCCCCCCTCTCTCCCCCTCTCTCTCCCTCTCTCTCGTGCGGCGTGTGGGCGGGGCCCAGGAGCGGTTGGTGCAGCGTGTGGGCGGGGCCCAGGAGCGGTTGGTGCAGCGTGTGGGCGGGGCCCAGGAGCGGTTGGTGCAGCGTGTGGGCGGGGCTTGGGGGCGGTTGGTGCAGCGTGTGGGCGGGGCTTGGGAGCGGTTGGAGCAGCGTTGGTTTAAAAACGTTCCATCTCACTTCAAAAGAAGTGGTCTGGAGGAAGCCGCTGATTGGTGGAAGCGGACTAGAGGAACCAGCTGATTGGGCGTAACCCCAGGTTCGTATTTCTGCTTTTTCTTTTCGTACTTTAGTTAAGGGTCCGGTGAGTTAAGGGTCCGGTGAGTTAAGGGTTCGGTGAGTTAAGGGTCCGGTGAGTTAAGGGTCCGGTGAGTTAAGGGTCCGGTGAGTTAAGGGTCCGGTGAGTTAAGGGTCCGGTGAGTTAAGGGTCGGTGAGTTAAGAGTTCAGTGAGTTAAGGGTTCAGTGCTTTTTAGTAAAGGTACAGTTTAAAGGATTAAGAGGGATTTTATTTAATTTGGGGGTAAGACATGTCAGGTGAGATCGGCCCCGTGGAATGCTCATCCTGCAACATGTGGGAGATCAGGGATATTGTCGGTGTCCCTGATGACTACGTGTGCAGGAAGTGTGTCCAGCTGCAGCTCCTGGCAGACCGCATTGAACGGTTGGAGCTGCGGTTGGACTCATTCTGGAGCATCCACGATGCTGAGAAGGTCGTGAATAGCACGTACAGTGAGTTGGCCACACCGCAGGTAAAAGGTAAGCGGACAGAAAGGAGTGGCCAATAGCCAGCGTAAGCAGTAGGCAGGTAGTGCAGGAGTCCCCTGCGGTCATCTCCCTCCTAAACAGATATGCCATTTTTGGATATTGTTGGGGGAGATGGCTCATCAGGGGAAGGCAGCAGCAGCCAAGTTCATGGCACCATGGGTGGCTCTCTGTGGCAAAGGGGAGGAGGAAAAAGAGTGGAAGGGCTATAGTAATAGGGGATTCAATTGTAAGGGGAATAGATAGGCGTTTCTGCGGCCACAAACGAGACTCCAGGATGGTATGTTGCCTCCCTGGTGCAAGGGTCAGGGATGTCTCTGAGCGGCTGCGGAACATTCTGGAGGGGGAGGGTGAACAGTCAGCTGTTGTGGTGCACATTGGAATGAGGTCCTACAAGGTGAATTTAGGGAGCTAGGAGATAAACTTAAAAGTAGGACCTCAAAGGTAATAATCTCTGGATTACTACCAGTGCCACGTGCTAGTCAGAGTAGAAACAGGAGGATATTTCAGATGAATACGTGGCTTGAAAAATGGTGCAAGGGGAGGGATTCAAATTTCTAGGACATTGGAACCAGTTCTGGGAGAGGTGGGACCAAGTACAAACAGGACGGTCTGCACCTGAGCTGGAATGGAACCAATGTCCTTGGGGAAGTGTTTGCTAGTGCTGTCTGGGTGGATATAATCTAATGCGGCAGGGGGATGGGAGCATGAGCAGAGAGACAGAGGGGTGTAAAATGAGGGTAGAAGCAATAGTTAGCAAGGTGAAAAGTAAAAGTGGCAGGCAGACAAATCCAGGGCAAAAATCAAAACGGGCCACTTTTTCAACATAATTGTATAAGGGGGTAAGAGTGTTGTAAAAACAAGCCTGAAGGCTTTGTGTCTCAATACAAGGAGCATTTTGGAAAAAGGTGGATGAGTTGAATGTACAGATAGTTATTAATGAATATGATATAGTTGGGATTACAGAGACATGGCTCCAGGGTGACCAAGGCTGGGAGCTGAACATCCAGGGATATTCAATATTCAGGAGGGATAGACAGAAAGGAAAAAGAGGTGGGGGTAGCGTTGCTGGTTAGAGAGGAGATTAACGCAATAGAAAGGAAGGACATTAGCTTGGAGGATGTGGAATCGATATGGGTAGAGCTGCAAAACACTAAGGGGCAGAAAACGCTAGTGGGAGTTGTGTATAGGCCACCTAACAGTAGTAGTAGAGTTGGGAATGGCATCAAACAGGAAATTAGAAATGCGTGCAACAAAGGTAAAACAGTTAGAATGGGTGACTTCAATCTACATATAGATTGGGGTGAATCAAATTGGCAGAGGTGCTGAGGAAGAGGATTTCTTGGAATGTATACGGGATAGTTTTCTAAGCCAACATGTAGAGGAACCACTGAGAGAGCAGGCTATTCGAGACTGGGTATTGAGTAATGAGGAAGGGTTAGTTAGCAGTCTTGATGTGCGTGGCCCCTTGGGCAAGAGTGATCATAATATGGTTGAGTTCTTCATTAGGATGGAGAGTGACTTAGTTAATTCAGAAACAACGGTTCTGAACTTAAAGAAAGGTAACTTTGAGGGCATGAGACATGAATTGGCCAAGATAGACTGCCAATTGATTCTTAAAGGGTTGACGGTGGATATGCAATGGAAGGCATTTAAAGACCGCATGGATGAACTACAACAATTGTTCATCCCAGTTTGGCAAAAGAATAAATCAGGGAAGGTAGTGCATCCGTGACTAACAAGGGAGATTAGGGATAGTATCAAAACAAAAGATGAAGCCTACAAATTAGCAAGAAAAAACAGCCTACCAGAGGACTGGGAGAAATTCAGAGTCCAGCAGAGGAGGACAAAGGGCTTAATTAGGAAATGGAAAATAGATTATGAAAGAAAACTGGCAGGGAACATAAAAACTGACTGCAAGAGCTTTTATAGATATGTGAAGAGAATAAGATTAGTTAAAACAAATGTAGGTCCCTTGCAGCCAGAAACAGGTGAATTGATCATGGGGAACAAGGACATGGCAGACCAATTGAATAAACTACTTTGGTTCTATCTTCACTAAGGAAGACATAAATAATCTGCCGGGGACCGGGGGGTCAAATCAGATGGAGGAACTGAGTGAAATCCAGGTTTGACGGGAAGTGGTGTTAGGTAAATTGAATGGATTAAAGGCCGATAAATCCCCAGGGCCAGATAGGCTGCATCCCAGAGTGCTTAAGGAGGTAGCCCCAGAAATAGTGGATACATTAGTGATAATTTTTCAAAACTGTGGATTCTGGAGTAGTTCCTGAGGAGTGGAGGGTAGCTAATGTAACCCCACTTTTCAAAAAGGGAGGGAGAGAGAGAAAACGGGGAATTACAGACCAGTTAGTCTAACATCGGTAGTGGAGAAAATGCTAGAGTCAGTTATTAAAGATGGGATAGCAGCACATTTGGAAAATGGTGAAATCATTGGACAAAGTCAGCATGGATTTATGAAAGGTAAATCATGTCTGACAAATCTTATAGAATTTTTCGAGGATGTAACTAGTAGAGTGGATAAGGGAGAACCAGTGGATGTGTTATATCTGGACTTCCAGAAGGCTTTCGACAAGGTCCCACATAAGAGATTAGTATGCAAACTTAAAGCACACGGTATTGTGGGTTCAGTATTGATGTGGATAGAGAACTGGCTGGCAGACAGGAAGCAAAGAGTAGGAATAAACGGGTCCTTTTCAGAATGGCAGGCAGTGACTAGTGGGGTACCGCAAGGCTCAGTGCTGGGACCCCAGCTATTTACAATATATATTAATGATTTGGACGAGGGAATTGAATGCAACATCTCCAAGTTTACAGATGACACGAAGCTGGGGGGCAGTGTTAGCTGTGAGGATGATGCTAGGAGGCTGCAATGTGACTTGGATAGGTTAGGTGAGTGGGCAAAGGCATGGCAGATGCAGTATAATGTGGATAAATGTGAGGTAATGAAGAAAGCGAATGGTATGTTGGCATTCATAGCGAGGGGATTTGAGTATAGGAGCAGGGAGGTTCTGCTGCAGTTGTACAGGGCATTGGTGAGACCACACCTGGAGTATTGCGTACAGTTTAGGTCTCCTAATCTGAGGAAAGACATTCTTGCCATAGAGGGAGTACAGAGAAGGTTCACCAGATTGATTCCTGGGATGGCAGGACATTCATATGAAGAAAGGCTGGATAGACTCGGCTTGTAGTCGCTGGAATTTAGAAGATTGAGGGGGGATCTTATAGAAACTTACAAAATTCTTAAGGGGTTGGACAGGCTAGATGCAGGAAGAGTGTTCCCGATGTTGGGGAAGTCCAGAACAAGGGGTCACAGTTTAAGGATAAGGGGGAAGTCTTTTAGGACCGAGATGAGAAAGTTTTTTTTCACACAGAGTGCTGATTCTGTGGAATTCTCTGCCACAGAAGGTAGTTGAGGCCAGTTCATTGGCTATATTTAAGAGGGCGTTAGATGTGGCCCTTGTGGCTAAAGGGATCAGGGGGTATGGAGAGAAGGCATGTACGGGATACTGAGTTGGATGATCAGCCATGATCACATTGAATGGCGGTGCAGGCTCGAAGGGCCGAATGGCCTTCTCCTGCACATATTTTCTATGTTTCTATGTTTTCCCCGTGACCTGCCTGGGTTTTCTCCGGGTGATCCATTTTCTGCCAGCGCTCCAAAGACGTGCAGGTTTGTTGGTTAATTGTCTCGGTGTAAATGTAAAGATTGTCCCCAGCAAATGTAAAAAGTGTTCCTTCCAGTCTGCTCCCTGGTGGGCTCTTCGGAAGTGAAGAGCACAAGAAACAAGAGAGGGGTAAGGGGTGGGAGGGGGTGAAATGCTGGGGGTCGCGGAAGGGGGAGTGTAGGGGGGAAGACCATGAATGTGTGGGGGAGTGGGTGGGACAGGGACAGGAGGTGGGGTGGGGGGTGTGAGTGCAAGGGGGTAACCTGGGGAGGGGAGTGTGTGTGTGAGGGTGAGGTGGGGGTTGGTGTGAAGAAAGGGGTACACATTGCAACCGGTGTGTGAGTTGCGGGGGGGGGGAGTTTTTCTTTGTGTCGTGGGAAGCTTGTGTGTGTGTGCGCGTGGGTGGGGGGGGGTCTGTGTGTGTGTGTGGAGGGGGGTCTGTGTGTGTGTGGGGGGGTCTCTGTGTGTGTGTGGGGAGGGGTCTGTGTGTGGGGGGGGCTGTGTCTGTGTGTGTGGGGGGAGGGGTCTGTGTGTGTGGGAGGGTCTGTGTGTGTGTGTGTGTGTGGGGGGTCTCTGTGTCTGTGTGGGGGGCGTGTGTGTGTGGGGGGGGAGAGGTCAGTGTGTAGGGGGGTCTCTGTGTCTGTGTGGAGTCTGTGTGTGTGGGGGGAGGGGTCTGTGTGTGTGTGTGGGGGATCTGTGTGTAGGGGGCTCTGTGTGTGTGGGGGATCTGTGTGTGTGTGGGGGGAGTGGTCTGTGTGTGTGGGGGGGGGGTCTCTGTGTGTGTGGAGTCTGTGTGTGTGTGTGGGGGAGGGGTCTGTGTGTGTGTGTGTGTGTGTGTGTGTGGGGGGGTCTGTGTGTGGGGTCTCTGTGTGTGAGGGCAGCCTCTGTGAGTATGTGTGTTTGTGGGGGGGGGTCTGTGTGTGTGTGTGTGTGTGGGTGGGGGCTGTGTGTGTGTGTGTGTGGGGGGGGGAGAGGCGTATGTATGTGTGTGTGTGTGGGGGGGGGGGTCTGTGTGTGTATGTGTGGGGGCTGTGTGTGTGTGGGGGGAGGGGTCTGTGTGTGTATGGGGGGGGGTCTGTGTGTAGGGGTCACTGTGTGTGAGGGGGGCCTCTGTGAGTGTGTGTGTGTGGGGGGGTTCTGTGTGTTTGGGGGGGGTGTCTGTGTGTGTGTGGGGGGGCTGTGTGTGTGTGGGGGGGGGGAGAGGCGTATGTGTGTGTGTGTGTGGGGTGGGTCTGTGTGTGTTTGTGGGGGGGGGGGTTGTGTGTGTGGGGGCTGTGTGTGTGGGGGGAGGGGTCTGTGTGTGTGTGTGTGGGGGCTGTGTGTGTGTGGGGGGGGGTCTGTGTGTGGGGTCTCTGTGTGTGAGGGGGGCCTCTGTGAGTATGTGTGTGTGGGGAGGGTCTGTGTGTGTGGGGGGGCTGTGTGTGTGGGGGGGGGGTCTCTGTGTGTGTGTGGGGGGGTCTGTGTGTGGGGTCTCTGTGTGTGAGGGGGGCCTCTGTGAGTATGTGTGTGTGGGGTGGGTCTGCGTGTGTGTGTGTGGGGGGGTCTGTGTGTGGGGTCTCTGTGTGTGAGGGGGGCCTCTGTGAGTATGTGTGTGTGGGGAGGGTCTGTGTGTGTGTGTGGGGGAGGGGTCTGTGTGTGTGGGGGGGTCTCTGTGTCTGTGTGGAGTCTGTGTGTGGGGGGGTCTTTGTGTGTGTGTGTGTGGGGGGGGTCTGCGTGTGGGGTCTCTGTGTGAGGGGGACCTCTGTGAGTATGTGTGTGTGGGGGGAGGGGTCTGTGTGTGGGGGGGATCTCTGTCTGTGTGGAGTCTGTGTGTGTGTGGGGGGGTCTGTGTGTGTGTGTGGGGGGGGGTCTGTGTGTGGGGTCTCTGTGTGTGAGGGGGGCCTCTGTGAGTATGTGTGTGTGGGGAGGGTCTCAGTGTGTGTGTGGGGGAGGGGTCTGTGTGTGTGGGGGGGTCTTTGTGTGTGTGTGTGGGGGGGGGGGTCTGTGTGTGGGGTCTCTGTGTGAGGGGGGCCTCTGTGAGTATGTGTGTGTGGGGGGGTCTGTGTGTGTATGCGGGGTCTGTGTGTGTGTGTGTGGGGGCTGTGTGTGTGTGGGGGGGGAGAGGCGTATATATGTGTGTGTGTGGGGGGGGTCTCTGTGTGAGGCATCTCTGTGTGTAAGGGGGGCCTCTGTGAGTGTGTGTGCGCGCGTTTGTGGGGAGGGGGCTGTGTGTGTTTGTGGGGAGGGGCTGTGTGTGTGCGGGGGGGGGGTTTCTTTGCGAGGGGGTCTCTGTGTGTGAGGGGGGCCTCTGTGAGTGTGCGTGTGGGGGGCTGTGTGTTCGGGGGGGTTGTATGTGTGTGTGTGGGGGGGGGGAGTTGCCCCCCCTGTGCGGGTGAGAGGGGAAGGGGGGGTTCCCCATGTGAGGGTGGGGGTCTCTCTGCGTGTCGCTGACCCTGCCTGTGTTACAGCTGCAGCCGGAGCTGATCTCACTGGAACCAGAGCGCCTGGGGCAGGTCGACCCCTTTTCCCTGGAACAGAGGCATCGCGACAGGGTGCAGCGCCCGGTGAGTGTTAGAGTCCCCTCCCCCTGAACCCGCTCACTGTACCCCCCTCCCCACCCTCTCCCTCTATCCCCCCCCGCCCACCCTCTCCCTCTACCCCCCCCCCCCCCCACCCCCCCTCTCCCGCTCCTACCCACTGCCCTGGGCAGAGGCAACGCGACAGGGAGCAGCGCCCGGTGTTAGTCCCACCCCCCCCCACGAAACCCTCTCCCCGGCCCCCTTCCCCCACCTCTCATGAACCCCCTGCCGCACCCCCCCCCCGCAGGGCTACGACCCCACGGAGACGGACAAGTTTGAGCCCAGGCGGCGGATGAAGGGCCGCAGCGGCAACCGGAGGCTGAGGGGGGGGGGAGGGTGAGGGGGGGGAAGGTGAGGGGGGGAGGGTGAGGGGGGGAGGGAGTGGTTTGAGGGGTGGGGGAGAAAGGGAGGGGGAAGGGAGAGTGTGAGGGGAGGAGAGAGTGAGGGGGAGGAGGGAGGGATTGGGGAGGGGGAATGGGTGAGGGAGGGGGAGGGAGAGAGGGGATAGGGAGGGGAGAGGTGAGGGTGGATGGGGAAGGGGGGTGAGGGTGAGGGAGGGGGCAGAGGGAGAGGGAGGTGGGGGAAGGGAGGGAGCGAGTGAGTGAGGGTGAGGGAGGGGAGAGAGGGAGAGAGGGGGTGTGGAGGGGAGGCTGAGGGAGAGAGGGGATGTGAGGGGGAGGGGAGAGGGTGGGGGAGATAGTGAGGGGGGGAGGGAACGGGAAGGGGGGAGAGTGAGGTAGGGGGGATAGGGAGAGGGGATGGGAGAGGGAGGGGAGGGTGAGGGAGGGGGTAGAGGGGGAGGGGATGGGGAGGGATGGAGGGAGGGAGAGAGGGGATGGAGGGAGGGAGAGAGGGGATGAAGAGGGAGATGGGGAGAGGGAGTGGGTGGGGCAAAGCGGGAGGGGTAGGGAGTGGGTGAGTGGAAGAGAGGGTGAGGGGGAGGGAGGATGAGTGAGGGGAAGCAGTGGTAGTCGGAAGGGGGAGTGGAGGATGAGGGGGTGAGGAGGGAAATTGGAGGGGGGAGGGGGTGAGTGGGGTGGAGTGAGGGGGGTATGTTGGTGCCGGGGTGAGGGGAGAGGGGGGAGAGCGAGTGGTGTATGTTGGGGACGGGGTGAGGGGAGAGGGGGTGAGCGAGTGGGGTATGTTGGGGACGGGGTGAGGGGAGGGCGGTCACCGTGTCCCCCTCCCCCGGGGGTCTGGGGTTGCCGTCTAACGGGCCGCTCTGCCCACAGGACCGGGTGCGGAGGAGCGTGGAGCAGAAGGTGAAGGAGCAGAAGCAGCAGAAGAAGGCGGCTCCCACCCCCTCCCTCCCTCCCTCAGCCCTCACCCGCTTCCACACGTAACCCCGTCCGCAGCTCCCCCCCCACCCCCTGCTCCACCCCCCCCCCCCCCCCCAAACACACACACACCCCAGAGACGTGTGGATTAATCGGCCGCCTCTAAATGTCCCGCTATTAGGAGAGGATGAGAGTGTGTGAACGGGTGATCGATGGTCAGCGTGGACACGATGGGCCGAAGGGCCTGTTTCCATGCTGTATCGCCAAACCTAAACCAGGGACGGCACAGCGGCGCAGCGGGTAGTATTCCTGCCTCACAGCGCCAAAGCCCCAGGTTCAATCCTGACTACGGGTGCTGTCAGTACGGATTATGTACCTGTGACCGAGTGGGGTTTCTCCGGGTGCTCCGGTTTCCAACCAGCAGGTTTGTAGGTCAATTTGTTTCGATAAAATTGCAAATTGTCCCGAGTGCGTAGGATATAATTATTGTACGGTTGATCGCTGGTCGGCACGGACACGGTGGGCCGAAGGGCCTGTTTCTGTGCCGTGTCTCTCCAACCAAATATTATAAACGAAACATAAAAAGACACAAGGACACAAACTGCTGGAGTAACTCAGTGGCTCAGGCACGAACTCCGAAGAACGTGGATAACTATGTTCTCCACAGATGCTGCCTGACCCGCTGAGTTACTCCAGCACTCTGTGAAACGTCACCTATCCATGTGCTCTCACAGATGCTCCCTGACCCGCTGAGTTACTCCAGCACTCTGTGAAACGTCACCTATCCATGTCCTCCACAGATGCTGCCTGACCCGCTGAGTTACTCCAGCACTCTGTGAAACGTCACCTATCCATGTCCTCCACAGATGCTGCCTGACCCGCTGAGTTACTCCAGCACTCTGTGAAACGTCACCTATCCATGTTCTCCACAGATGCTGCCTGACCCGCTGAGTTACTCCAGCACTCTGTGAAACGTCACCTATCCATGTTCTCCACAGATGCTGCCTGACCCGCTGAGTTACTCCAGCACTCTGTGTGTCTTTTTCCTTTTGTAAAACCAGTATCCACGGATCCTTGTGTCTGCTGTTTGAAGAGATCTCTGTACCATGACGAGGAGACGCTGAGAGAACTCAAACACGGGTTATTTTTTAAAGACTTTATTAAACGTCAAGTTAAAGGTGAAGAGTTACAAACGTGAGCGGAGCCACAGCGGGTGATGTGCGCGCCAGCGGGTCGCAGACTGGAGCCTGCGATGTTGTAATGAGGTGTTGCATTTTGTGACGTCGAACAAGGGCAGGACCCACACAGTGAACGGTAGTCCTCTGGGGGGTGTTGTAGAGCAGAGGGATCTAGGAGTTCTGGGGCATGGTTCCTTGAAGGTCGAGTCGCAGGTAGATAAGGCGGTCAAAAAGGCTTTTGGCACATTGGCCTTCATCAGTCAGAGTATTGAGGATGGAAGTTGGGAGGTCATGTTGCAGTTTGGGGATTAAATGGGAGCCGTTCAGCGCCGACCTGTTGTCCACCGGGTTTCTGCCCCACAGCCCCTGAGCCCCGCTCCTGACGCCGGTCCCGGGACCCGACCCTTTTACACACCCGGAGCGGAACCGGAGCAGATTATCAGCCACTGACCGTCATCCCAAGTCGCGAAGAAAGGATAAAGTTTCTCCGTGAATTTATTCCCAGTGACGGTGTGGAGATGGGACTTGGTGTCCGCGTCGTAAAATGAAACTGTCCCGGACTCGTAACTGAGATAAACTCCCACCCTCCCGGGGATGGGACGGGCGGGGAGAGGGGATGGAGGGGAGGTGACTGCATCAAACTCGTCATCCCACCGCCTGATGCTCCAGACTCCAGTCTCGGGGGTCAGTGTGACCCGCTCCTTTCTCTCCACAGACTCCGCGGCGACTCCCAGACTCCAGTCCTCACTCCCCGCCACCTCCACTTCCCAGTAATGTCTCCCCGATGTGAATCCCTCAGATCCCAGCACATACGGCCAGTATGTAAACCTCTTCCCGGTGTCAGGGAGACTCCTCTCGGTCCCGGTCCATCTCACCCTCTTCCGATCCTCAGACACCTCGAGCCACGGATGCGCTGTTTCCACATCCAGGGTGAGGGAGACTGGGGGGAGAAGCAGAGAATCAGAGAGTTCCCGGAGGTCGGGGGGAGACTCGGGCAGCGAGGCCCCGGGACCTGGGGGAGAGGCTGCTCGGCCTCAGGCACAGGCGGGCGGACAACTGAAACCCTGCCAGGGGTTTCACCCCAACCACATCGGGTGGACAACAGACATCTCCCCCGGACTTTTTAAATCCAGAGATGGAGAGGGGAATTTCGTGAGGTGGGGGAGGGTGGGGAAAGTGAGGAGGATTGCGAGATTGCGGTGGTGAAGGAGAAACGAAGGGAGCTGATGAGGTAATAGGCTGTTGCAGGCAGCGCAGGCGGAGACCCTGTCCCGGATCTCCTTGACCATGCCAGGCCAGTAAAACTGTGCTTGGGCCTGGGATAACGTGGCCTCCACCCCTGGGTGTCCGTTGTGGGCAGTGTGGAAGTAGTGATCTCGCAGCGCAGCCGGCACCACAACCTTGTGACCCTTCACCACCACGCCCGCGTGCAGCACCAGTTCATCCCGAACCAGGAAGTAGGGCACGGCACCAGCCGGCAGGGAAGACCGTCGTTCAGGCCAGCCACGGCGGATGACGCCCTTAAGCTGTTGAAGGTTCGGATCAGTGGCAGTGTGTGTGACCAGGGACTGCATCTGCCAAGATGGAACGATGTTGACGTTCGACACCATCAGGTCAGCCGATTCGTACGGATGGCGGGAAATGGAAGGTAGTGGGGCACGGGACAAAGTGTCTGCCACGAACATCTCCTTGCCCTTGCGGTACACGATTTCGAATGTAAAACGCTGCAGCTGCAGCATCATTCGCTGCAAGCGGGACGAGGCTGCGTGGATGGGCTTGTTTAAAATAGAGACCAGCGGCTGGTGGTCTGTTTCGATGGTGAAAGTTTTTCCCAGAACGTAGTCTCTGAATTTGGAGCACGCGAACACCACGGCAAGGAGCTCCTTTTCAATCTGCGCGTAGCGCTGTTCAGCAGGGGTCATTGTGCGAGAGGCATAGGAGACGGGCAGCTGTCGGTCGTCGTAGAGCTGCAGGCAGGCAGCACCAAGGCCGAACCGAGATGCATCGCAGGTGAGGACAATTGGCCTGTTCAGGTCGAAAAACTGCAAAGTCGGGGTCCGTGCGAGTCTGGACCTCAGGGCCACGAAGGCCGATTGGTGGTGCGGGAGCCAGACCCAGGCATTGTCCTTCTTGGTCAGCTCCCTCAGGGGGGCACTCAGTTCGCTGAGGTCGGGTATGAACTTACCCAAGTAGTTGACCATGCCCAGGAAGCGCTGCAGGCCGGGCACGTCAGTGGGAGCGGGCATTTCGGTGATCGCCGCCGTCTTCGCGGGGTCTGGCTTCAGGCCACCCGCCGTGAAAACGTGGCCGACGTAGGTGACTTCCTCAACGCGGAACCGACACTTCCTTCGATTAAGCTTGAGGTTGATCTCACGAGCCTTGTCCAGGACCTGGCGGAGGTGTCGGTCATGCTCAGCGACGTCCCTCCCGTACACCAAGATGTCATCCACGATGATGGCGCACGGCAACCCAGCAAACAGCTGCTCCATCGTACGCTGAAAAACCTCGCTTGCCGAGTTGATCCCAAAAGGCATGCGGAGGAAACGGAACCTGCCGAACGGTGTGCTGAAGGTGGTCAGGAAGGAGGAACGTGCATCCAGCGGTATCTGCCAAAAGGAGCTCTTGGCATCCAGGACCGAGAAAACCGTGGCTGGACCGACCTGTGCCGCGACGTCCTCCACCGTCCGCATGGGGTAGTGCGGGCGTTTAATAGCCAGGTTCAGGTCCTTGGGGTTGATGCAGATCCTGATCTCGCTCGCGTCCTTCTTGGCAGCGACCACCATGGTGGAGACCCACTGGGTGGGGGCACTCACCTCCTTGAGGATGCCCATGTCCACCATGCCACGTAGTGTGGACTCCACGCGGCCCTTCATGGCAAAAGACACACGGTGGGCCGGTCTGACCACTGGGTCGACCCCCGGGTCCACAACGATCTTGTAGGCACAGGGCAGCTTCCCCAGGACGTCATCAAATCGGTCAGGGTACTCGATCAGGGGGTCCATGGGGGCCTGCACCAGGTGGATGTCGCGGTGAAATGAGACCAAACCAAAGTCCTGGCATGCACGGGCGCCCAGCAGGGTGACGTTTTCAGATGCTAGCAGGAGGAACGTGAGGGGCCGAGAGGTCTCCAGAACAGTACAGATAACCGTTGCCTTTCCCACGGCAATCAGAACGCCTCCCCCATAGGCATGGAGGCGGGAGTTGTCAGGAGTAACCCTCTCCCCCGAACTTATCTGCTCGAAGAGGCGCACAGACATAACATTTGCAAACGCCCCAGTATCGACCTTGGCAGGGAAGGAGTGTCCATTGACTGTAACATGCACGGATGGATCCGTTATCAATGCAGGTGCTCCCAAGAGCGAAAACACCAGAGAGTCTCCATGGGAGGAAGTCGTATCTGAGCCATGGAGTACCTCACGTTGGTTCCGGGAACCGGTTTCGCTATCATCGTTGGCAAGGTTGTTTAGACTCCCTCTAGGAGCAGGGACAGGTCTCCCACGAGAACGACAAGCTGCAGAAAAATGGTTCTGCTTCCCGCAGGAATTACAAGTTTTGCCCTGCGCTGGGCAAACGTTATACCTGTGTGACGAGAAGTTGCAGTCTGGGCATCTGCGAGGGGTGACCATAGCGGGCGCGGAGGGGGCGACCCGGGTCTGCGGGTCATTCAATCGCCGGCGGCCGGTGAAATTTATGTCCTGGGGCGCCGGCCGAGATACTGAGCCAACAGCAGAGGCCATGCGTGCGGCATGTATGGCGTCCGTCAGCGACAGGTCAGGCTTCATCAGGAGCTCATCCCGCAGCTTAGAGTTTAGGAGACCGTTGACCAGGACGTCCCTGATCATCTCGTCGGGTGTAATCGTTTGAAGGCGGCACCGCCGAGCCATATGTCGTAAAGATGCAATGAAGGCGTCAACGTGCTCCCCTGGAGTCTGACGCCGCGAGAAAAATTTGAAACGTTCGATAATGTTATTGGTGGGTATATCGCACAGGGCAGTGAACTTAGCCATGAGACATACTGGGTCGTTGCGGTCCTCCGGAGGGACGAATTGGAACGACGCATAGCGTTCCATTGCCTCCGGACCAGCCAGGTTGAGGAGCAGGTGAGCTTTTATCGCAGCAGTTGCATCAGGATAGGCAATCGCTATATAGTGTTCGTAGTCCCGCTGGAAGACAGTCCAGCGGTGCACTATGTCCTCATCGAAAACGAGCGTGTCCGGACGACGACACGAGGAAGACATGGCAAAGTGGAAGGAGGGTACACAATTGGGAGAAACAAATGATAAACTAAAAACCGATAAACAGGAGACGCAAGTCTACCGATCTGACACCATGTAAAAAGGATGCCACTCGTAGGCAGAGTCTTTTACTATATAAGTTTATTAATGACACTACACATACATTATGCCCTAGCTTTCCGTGGTCATCACTGGCACTAGAGAGCGAGCTGGAGGTGGGGAAGTTACAATTATACCAGAGACAATGGGGAGTGGTTAGTAGTGGTGAGGTCACTATGTTAAAGGAACATGCACTGATCTACAGGGGTCTACTCACATATGGAGGCAGATCGGAGCAAGAGGATATTGAGGTTAGAGGTAATTTGAGGTTGTTAATAGAGGAGGTAGAGGTGTGTGGTGGGGTCGTCATGATCACAGTGAAAGGGGGCAGACACGAGGAGCCAGATGACCTGCCCCTTTTCTTTGAGTGGAGGGTGAGGGAGAGGGAGGGGTGGCTTGGACCATGGAAGGAAGCAGAGGTTGAATGATCGGGTGTGGACAGAACAGAATGGGCGGAGACTTGTGGTTGTGGGATCGTTGAAAGAGAGCGGATTCACGGGTGGATTTGATGGGTGTGTACAACTAACACACTGATCTCATTGTGAACCAATATATGAACTTCACTGAGGGACTTGACAATGTTCCGCGTGCAAGGCTGGTCCAGAAAGCGAAGGCAGGTGGGATCCAAGGCGAGCTGGTGAAATGGACCCACAATTGGCTTGGTGGTTGGAGGTAGAAGGTAGCGGTAGAAGTATATCTGAGATTTAGGTTTTAGTAGACCAAGTGCACCCGCTGGGCCAAACCTGCATTGGTGCAACACCCTCTCCTCCCCCTCCCTCCCTGACTCTCCCCCCCCCCTGCTCTCTCTCCCTCCCTCCCCCCTACCTCCCTAGGAGATAGATTTAAACTTTAAAATGTGGAATAACTTTAAAATTATAACACCGATTTCAATGAAACTTCTTCCATTGGCACCAAAGGGATGACGGTGAGTAAGGTGGGCTTAAAATCGTCATGCTATCGTGTACCATTTTCGCTGTAGTTCAGGAACAAACAAACAAACGAGAGGTTTAGTACATAGATTTACTCTGAGAGTGGGTGACATCGGGAACATGCTACAGAGGGGGTGGCGGAGTGAGATATCAATATATTGGAGGTACTGAAACAGGTGAGGTGGAGAAGAATGCCGATGGAATGTGGGCAATCGATTGGTATAGCTGGGAAAAGATGGTCATGGACACGATGGGCCGAAGGGCCAGACTCTAATGCACAACCACGGCTCTCAGCTCCAAGAGCACTGAATGACTGAGTCTCCACTGCCTCCGGTGCAGGTTCGTTCCCCAGTCTCTGCGTGCAGTAATGTCTCCTTATCTCTGTGCTACATGGTGCGGCCCACATTCTGAGAGAGTGCCCGCTCTCCAGACCCCTCTGACAGGGGAACCATCCTCACTGCATCCAGCCCACTGAGCCCTGTAAGAACAGTGTGCTTCGCTGAGATCCCCTCTAATACACCAAAACGCTCGAGTACACAGGCCTAGTCTCCCCAATCTCTCCCCGCACAGCAAATACATTGTCCTAGGTACAAGTATTTGTTAATCTTTGCTGCATTCCCTCTGCGTCAAGTCTGTCAATTTATCGGTGCACAGGAGGAAAGGAACACAAGAAAACAGGAGCAGGATTAGGATCCACTCCTCAGGCTTGCCCCTCCATTCAATGTGATCGTGGATGATCTAAGCTGGCACCAATTCCTCTTCTGTCTGAGTTCCCCATAATCTTATATTTTCGATCTATCAAATATTTATTTGTAGCCAAGTTGCACATATCCAACAACTCAGCTTTTTACCACCACCCTGGGCACAACATGCCAGATATTCACTGCCCTCCGAGAGATGCAACTTCTACACACCGCATGGGAGGCCGCTCTGGAAGGTTGGATCTCATGGAATCCGGGGTGAACTAGCGGATGGAACACAACATTACCTGAAGGTCGCAGACAGAGGATGTTGGTAGAGGGTTGTTTTTCAGAATGGAAACAGAGCCCACTGTTGTTCCTTATTTATATACACGATTGTGTGTGTATGTAGGTTGCAAGGTTAGTCAGTTTGCAGATGGAAGTAAAATTGGTGACATTGTGGAGAGTGAAGAATGTTACCTGAGAGTAAATGGGATCCCTGTGAACTGGGCCAATGGCTCAGGAACGGCAGGTGGGATTTATTCATGTGAAGGTGAGGCGATACACTTTGCTGAGATAAACCAGGGCAGGACATACACAGTAAACGGGGAACTTTATAGAACGGAGAGATGTCGGGGTGCAGGTACACAGTGCCATGGAAGATGCAACGGTGACAGGCTGGGAGGTGAAGAATGTGTTTGTCGCTCATGCTTTCACAGGTCAGGATATTAAATACAGCGTATGACACAATGAGGTGGTTTGTAAATTGGAGAGGGTGCAAAAGGATCTACGACAATTTCATCGGGTCTGAAGGGAGACGTGGGACAGGCAGGGACATTTGTCTTTGGAGCCCATCAGGGTGCTTTAAGAGTTGTGTATCAGATCTATATAAGGTGCACAGATGAGGTGAATAGCCACAGTATTTTACCCAAGGTAAGAGAGTCTAAACCTAGAGTGCATCAGTTCAAGGTGAGAGTGGAAACAGTAAAAAGGAGCAGCTTTTTCAGTCAATGCATTGTGCATGTACGGAACGAACTGACAGAGGAAATGGTGGAGGGAGCTACAATGACGACCATTTACAGTCAGTTTGGTGGATACGTGGATCAGAAAGACTTGGAAGAATATGTGTCAGACTCAGGCAAGTGGGACAAGCTCGGTTGGGCAACTTGGTTGGCATGGTCATGTCGAATCAAAGGGCCTGTTTCTGTGTGACACAGCTCTCTGACTCTGTGATGCTTTTCTGCAGCTGTGTTTGGTGGAAGATCAAATCTTCAATTTCCCTTCAGTCCAATATACCATTAATGCTTGCATCTACACATTACTTAAAGATGTCAGAAACAAGAACAATGGAAAAGGTATAAGCTTTACCTTGCTTGATGGCATCAGATGTTTCTGCCAATACCTTGTTGTACAAAAAAGGAGTTTCAAACTTTTCAATCAGCAAGTGACCATCTACCACCGACTGTGGTTTGGCTTCATCACCAACTCTGCAAATATTTAACAGCTGGTTATAAACTGAATGTTAGAAATATATTGGACTGTTCAACAAAACCTTACAATGTTTCCGTCAAGAGCATGTCCTACCTTCGCTTGCGACCAGCTTCCTCCTGAAAGAAATAAAACACAACTCTCAATTGACTGAGATGGATCGTCCTCATCCTGACAGCGGGAATTTCTCCACATTTCTACAACCCTCTGATAATTCCCATTTCCCAACTCTTATCGCCGCTGTCATGCAGATAGAAAGCGGACATTGCCGTCGAGACGTAGAACGATGGGGAAAAGCACAAGGAATGTTCATGAGAATGACGCCATAACTGAGAGGATGGAACGCAATGCAAAGACTGGGCAGGTCGTGGGAGTTAGAGATAGGATTTAAGTTGTTCGGTGGATTTAAATGGCTGAGGATGAAATAATATCTCTAATCGATGGGAGAGCAAAAATCAAAGCTGAAATGTAACGCGGTCTTCAACAAATACCGAAAGGAATGCAGTTGTGAGAACATGGACCTCACTTGCATTGGAGGGACTGAAGCCAACAGCAGAGATAATTTAAGGGCGATCGGGATAAACACTTGAGCACTCCCGGAATTCGGGGTATTGTTACCGGGTGTGGTGAGTAGATGGGAGGGATGTTGAGTGGAGCTGAAATCTTGACTGGATAGGATGGGCCAAATGGCCTGTCTATGATGTAGAGTGGGATGTCATTCTATGGTGAACAAAGGTGGGTAAAACAAACAGAGCAAATTCCCCCAAGGTGACCGCCCACTGCTGATGGGAACCGGATGTAGATGATCAATCTGCTGTGTGCGCCATGTTCAAGATTTCAGTGTTAATCCCCACAATGTGGTCATGGCTGATCTAGCCCAGGACTGAACGCCTCCGCTTTGTCCCATTTCCTTTGATTTCAGTTCCCCGAATTTTCAAAAATGTATCTTCCTCTGGTATAAATACGTCTAACAGGTTAAACCTCTCAGAGTCTCTGGGTTGGAGAATCACAGAGATTTACTGCCCTCTATCCATTCGTGGCCCTTGGGATCGGATTACGATCACCCGTCGTAGTTCTGAACTCCATGGAATAGAAACACCTCTCTACATTCCGGCCAGGCAGTCCTGAGATCTCATAGATTATGCGAGAGGCCAATTAGTTTGGGAACAACAACAACTGGAATAGATGAAACATTTACCCCATTCTGAATTACTGGTAAATACAGCATTCATTTCAGAAATGTCACCCACCATTTTGTGACTGCACTTTCACTTCGCCAGACTGTAGTGAAACCCCTCACCTTCAGAAACACCACACTGTCCTTTTGATCCATCTGTTGCTGCAACTTAAAGAGTTCCTCCTGAATGGAATTTAAATTCTCCTCAATTTCTTGAAGATTTTTCTCCATTACATTTAGAATCTTCTTCTCTTCCTCCCGGATATCTGCCAGTACGCGCTGCTCATTCTCAGTGAGAATCTGGTGCAGTTCAGCAAACTGGGATGTGATCTTAGACTGAAGGTTGTGTGACTGTTCCTGTGAAATGAAAGGTGAAGATCAATATTTCCTCAATATCTCAAAGTGTGGAGTTGTGCATTTTTGGCGTAGGAATAAAGCATAGGTAAGTTTCTAGATGGGGTGAGAATCCAGAAAACGGAGGTGCAAAGGGACTTGGGAGTGCTGGTGTTGGATTCCCAAAACGTTAATCTGAAAGTCGAATCGATAATAAGGAAAACAAACTCAGTGCCAGCATTTATTTCAAGAGGGCTTGTATACAAAAACAGGGATGAAATGTTGAGGTTCCATAAGGCGCTGGTAAGGCCGCATTTGTAATATTGTGATGAATTTTGGGCACCTTATCTGTGGAAAGATGTGCTGGCTCTGGAGAGGGTCCAGAAGAGGTTTACAAGAATGAGCCCAGGAATGAGTGGGTTAACCTATGATGAGCATTTGTCAGCACTGGGCCAGTACTCGCTGAAGTTTTGGATAATGAGGGGAACCTAATTGAAACATACAGAATAGTGAAAGACTTGGATAGAATGGATGTGGAGAGGATGTTTCCACTAATGGGAGAATCCAGGACTCAAAGTCATAGCCTCAGAATTAAAGGACGCTCTTTTGGGAAGATGAAGAGAAATTTATTTGGTCAGAGGGTGGTGAATCTGTGGAATAGCTTGCCACACAAGGCTATGTATATTCTTAAGGCAAAGATAGATAGATTCTTGATTAGTACTGGTGTCAGAGATTATGGGCAGAAAGCAGGAGAATGGGGTTAGGAGGGAGAAATAGGTCAGCCATGATTGAATGGCGGCGTGAATGTGGTGGGCTCATTCTACTCCCGTTCCTTATGACTTTAATTCCCTGCTGCCTATTCCTTTTCATGTACCCATTAATTCTTATTCATCCGCCCACCACCCACATTCGCAGGGATCATTTACAGTCACCGATTGACCATTGAGCCAGCGTGTATTGTGGACCAAAGATACTAGAGGAGCAAGATAGACCACTCGACTCTAAAAACTGTAGTAGGTCATGGGTAAATTTCAGCGCCATTTTAGTAAGCAGATTCTGTGTGCCAGACTGGGCTGTGTTCACAACTCTCTGCAATTTCTTCGTATATAAAATGTTTGCAAACTATTTTTTTTTCAACTTCTTGGATAAGTTGATAGTTGACATTTATAGCGATATCACAATGCTGCTTCGTGATCTTTAAACTTTGGATGTTACTGATTGAATATTTGCACGAGAGATCCACTCTGTCTGTATCTGGCCAATTGATCATATTTAATGAACTGTTCTTCTTTGCTTTCTCTGTTAATTTTAATTTCACCTCCACGAGCTATATCTCTTTTTGCTTTATTTTAAAAAGTCATGGAAGCAGAGATTAGGCATTTGCAAACAATAGAACTCTACTGTATCCACAATATATTCGAAAAGACATTGAATTTTATACTTAGAGCCAAGAAAATTTGAATTGGTGAATTGATCAGTTAAAAACCCCTGACAGCCACTAAAACGACCAATGCTGCCTGACTTGATACAGAAGCTTGAGTCCAATTCAAATAGACATAGTGTAGTAGGAAGTGACCGGGTCAGGCAGCATCTCTGGAGAAAAAGGATGGGTGATGTTTCAAGTTGGGACCCTTCTTCAGACAAGGGGGAGGGGAAGGTGAAGTGCTGAAAAAATCATGCCTGATCATGCCTGGTTAGCTGATATGCGAAACAGTGCAACCCTGTATATCTCGCACATAAAATGACGTTAATCTTACCATGAATGACAGAAATAACAATTGTTATCCTTGTTTATGAAGTGCATTTTTGAATGTTGTAAAATCGGGATTTGCTTACTAAAATGGCGGACGTTCCTCTCCGTTGCGTACTACACTTCAGTATACGCGATTTCGACAGAGTGGTTCATCTTGCTCCTCTTGCTGGGTGGTAGTGTGAACTGTGAGGATGATGCTATCAGGTTGCAGGGTGACTTGGACAGGTTGTGTGAGTGGGCGGGTGCAGTTTAATATGGATAAGTGTGAGGTTATCCACTTTGGTGGTAAGAATAGGAAGGCAGAGTATTATCTGAATGGTGTCAAGTTAGGAAAAGGAGACGTACAACGAGATCTGGGTGTCCTATTGCATCAGTCACTGAAAGGAAGCATGCAGGTACAGCAGGCAGTGAAGAAAGCCAATGGAATGTTGGCCTTCATAACAAGAGGAGTTGAATATGGGAGCAAAGAGGTCCTTCTGCAGTTCTACAGGCCCCTAGTGAGACCGCACCTGGAGTACTGTGTGCAGTTTTGGTCTCCAAATTTGAGGAAGGATATTCTTGCTATTGAGGGCGTGCAGCGTAGGTTTACTAGGTTAATTCCCGGAATGGCAGGACTGTCGTATGTTGAAAGATTGGATCGACTAGGTTTGTATACACTGGAATTTAGACGGATGAGAGAAAATCTTATGGAAATGCATAAGATTATTAAGGGGTTGGACATGTTAGAGGCAGGAAGTATGTTCCCAATGTTGGGGGAGTCCAGAACAAGGGGCCAAGGTTTAAGAATAAGGGGTAGGCCATTTAGAACGGAAATGAGGAAAAACCTTTTCAGTCCGAGAGTTGTAAATCTGTGGAATTCTCTGGCTCAGAAGGCAGTGGAGGCCAATTCTCTGAATGCATTCAAGACAGAGCTAGATAGAGCTCTTAAGGATAGCGGATTCAGGGGGTATGGGGAGAAGGCAGGAACGGGGTACTGCTTGAGAATGATCAGCCATGATCACATTGAATGGCGATGCTGGCTCGAAGGGCCGAATGGCCTCCTCCTGCGTCTATTGTCTAGTATCTTTGTTGGGGAAGTGGAAGGAATCCGACGCGGTCACAGGGAGAAGGCGTGAACCACACGGGCAGCGCCCGAGGTCAGGATCGAACCCGATCACCAGAACTAGGAGACACTGCACTACTTGTGTCACTGCGCTGCCCTGTTATTACACGCATCACAGGGATCAAACAATAGACAATAGACAATAGGTGCAGGAGTAGGCCATTCAGCCCTTCGAGCCAGCACCGCCATTCAATGCGATCATGGCTGATCACTCTCAATCAGTACCCCGTTCCTGCCTTCTCCCCATACCCCCTCACTCCGCTATCCTTAAGAGCTCTATCCAGCTCTCTCTTGAAAGCATCCAACGAACTGGCCTCCACTGCCTTCTGAGGCAGAGAATTCCACACCTTCACCACCCTCTGACTGAAAAAGTTCTTCCTCATCTCCGTTCTAAATGGCCTACCCCTTATTCTCAAACTGTGGCCCCTTGTTCTGGACTCCCCCAACATTGGGAACATGTTATCTGCCTCTAATGTGTCCAATCCCCTAATTATCTTATATGTTTCAATAAGATCCCCCCTCATCCTTCTAAATTCCAGTGTATACAAGCCCAATCGCTCCAGCCTTTCAACATACGACAGTCCCGCCATTCCGGGAATTAACCTAGTGAACCTACGCTGCACGCCCTCCATAGCAAGAATATCCTTCCTCAAATTTGGAGACCAAAACTGCACACAGTACTCCAGGTGCGGTCTCACCAGGGCCCGGTACAACTGTAGAAGGACCTCTTTGCTCCTATACTCAACTCCTCTTGTTACGAAGGCCAACATTCCATTGGCTTTCTTCACTGCCTGCTGAACCTGCATGCTTCCTTTCATTGACTGATGCACTAGGACACCCAGATCTCGTTGAACTCCCCCTCCTCCTAACTTGACACCATTCAGATAATAACCTGCACAAGATCAGGAAATCGAAACTTAAAGCCTCACCAGAACTCCAGAAATCTTCTCTTTCTGTTGCTGCTCCATTTGCTGGATCCCTGATTTATCTTTTGTGAGAGACTGGATGGAAGATTTCACCTGATCCTGGAATTGTGTTTGGGAATCAGAAAATTAAATGGTTGAACAGTAAAAATGGAATTAAAATGATGTGATTAAAATCGGTTTGCTTTTACCTTGTGGTTTTCAACAGCTTCTTTAACCGGCATGAAGCTGTGAAACTTGTGTTCCCGCCCAGCTGCACAAACCACACAGATCAGCTTCTTATCAGTTTCACAAAACAGCTTCAGTTCTTCCTGATGTTTCTCGCAGTGTGGTTTATTTTCCTTCTCTGGAATTATTTCCCGATTCAGGCTCAGTGTTCGAGCTTTCTCAGCCAGTCTCGCCAAGGCCCGATTCACCCTGAGGGTGCGGTCTGTCAACACCTCTCTACATTCCGGGCAGGAGTTTCTCCCCTCCCTGCCCCAACTCTGTGTGATACAGGAGCGGCAGAAGTTGTGCCCGCACTCCAGTATAACCGGATCGGTGAAGAAATCCAGGCAGATGGGACAAACTGCCTCCTCGGCCCAACTCTCGACCTGCTCTTTCGAAGCCATTTTAACTCCGCCACTTCCTGGTTCAAAACGCGTTCCCTTCGGCGCAGATGCTGAATCCTTGCAGTATCGGGGCACGGCTGAGGGGAGGCGGAGCTCAGTCCCGTCAATCACAGCCCTAACCAGCAAGTGGATGTTATTTGATATAAGCTGCCTGTAAATTTCATTCCCTTAAACTAAATACATCAGTGTTTCCCATCGTGAATTGTTCAGCGCAGCGTTAGAGTTGCTGCCTCACAGCGCCACAGACCCCGGTTCGATCCCGACTACGGGTCCTGTCTGTACGGAGTTTGCACGTTCTCCCCGTGACCAGCGTGGGGTTTCTCCGAGATCTTCGGTTACCTCCCACATTTCAAAGACGTACGGGTTTGTAGGTTAACTGCCTTGGTATAATTGTAAATTGCCCCTAGTGAGTGTAGGATAGTATTAGTGTGCGGGGATCGCTGGTCGGTATGGACTCCGTGGGCCGAAGGGACTGTTTCCACGCGGTATCTCTAAACTAAACTAAACTAACTAGAATACTTGGAATACCCTGCAGGTCAGACAGCATCCATGGAATGGAAAACAATTAATGTTCCAGACCATTGAAAAACGTTAGTTCGTGTGGTAGGAGCAGAATTAAGCCATTCGGCCCATCAGGTCTACCCCACCATTTAAACTTGGCTGATTTATCTCTCCCCCCCAACTCCATTCTCCTGTCCTCTCCTCATAACTCCTGACACCCGTACGAGGGCGGCACGGTAGCGCAGCGTTAGAGTTGCTGCTTTACAGCGAATGCAGCGCCGGAGACTCAGGTTCGATCCTGACTACGGGTGCTGTACTGTAAGGAGTTTGTACGTTCTCCCCGTGACCTGCGTGGGTTTTCTCCGAGATCTTCAGTTTCCTCCCACACTCCAAAGACGTACAGGTATGTAGGTTAATTGACTGGGTAAATGTAAAAATTGTCCCTAGTGTGCGGGGATCGCTGGGCGGCGCGGACTTGGTGGGAGAGACCTCATTGAAGCTTAGCGAATAATGAAAGGCGTAGATAGAGTGGATGTGGAGAGGATGTTTCCACTGGTGGGAGAAGAATTAAAGGGCGCTCGTTTGGAAAGGTGGTGAGGAGGAATTTCTTTAGTCACAGAGCAGTTCATCTGTGGAACTCATTGTCACAGAGAGCTGTGGAGACCAAGTCAGTGGATATTTTTACGGTAGAGATAGACAAATTATTGATGAGAATGGATGTCAAGGATTATGGGGAGAAGGCGGGAAAATGTGATGAGGCAGATATTAGCTATGATTGAATGGCGGAGTAGACTCGATGAGCCAAATGGCCTAATGCTACTCCCATAACTTGTGAACTTGAGAACTTGAATCTCTGGTGGGAGATCGCTGGCTGTTGGGAGGCTTCCAAAGGCGTCCCGCCAAGAGATGAAGGATGCAGTGTGTCTCAGCTCTGTCCGACGCAGTGGGGATGAGTGCGGCGCCGTACCAAGGCAGGTCGCTGGGACTGTCCAGCGCTGTTGACGAAAGGCCGGGCTCTTCCTCAGTGGCAAAGTACACTTGCAGGATGACCACGGAGAGGAAGATGAGAAGCAACCTCTTGGCCAAGTCAGTCTGAGCAGGAAACAGTTTCCTAACCTGTAGACAGTGAGAGGCAGATGTTATTGCAGATAGTGTTGGTCTTCATTGCTGCAGATTTAATTTCTACAGATGCGACGCACAAAGCATTTTATCGGGATGCATCACAGTCTGGTTTGGGAACAGCTCCACCCAAGTACGCAAGAGATTGCAGAGAGCTGTAGCGCAGCCCAGACCAAATCGCAAAACCAACCTCCCTTCCATCGACAATTCATTCAAGGCCGTCAGCATTATCAAGGGTGAATCTCACCCCGATCACTCCCTCTTCTCCCCTCCCCAGACAAGAGGTACAGAAGATAGACACAAAGTTCTGGAGTAACTCAGCGGGTCAGGCAGCATCTCTGGAGAAAAAGGATGGGTGGCGTTTCGGGTGGGGACACTTCCTCAGACCCGACCCGAAACGTCATCAATCCTTTCTCTTCAGAGATGCTGCCTGACCTGCTGAGTAACTCCACCACTGTCTCCATCTTTGGTATGAACAAGCATCTGCAATTTCGTGTTTCTACTAAGAGGTACAGGAGTGTGGAAACGCATACATCCAGATTCATCAACAGTTTCTTCCCAGCTGTTATCAAGCAACTTAAACATCCTGTCAACTAGAGAACGGCCCTGACCACCCAGCTACCCCATTGGAGACCCTCAAAATGTCTTTAATCAGAATTTACTGGACTTTATCGTGCACTAAACGTTATTCCCTTTATCCATTATTTCGCCACCATTACAGGAAGCATGCAGAAGTTTTGGGTATTATGCAGTAAGAAGTTTACCGGAATGCTGCCTTGTTTAGAGGGTATGCCTAGTCTGAAGAAAGGTCTCGACCCAAAACTTCACCCATTCCTTCTCTCCAGAGATGCTGCCTGTCCCGCTGAGTTACTTCAGCTTTCTGTTTCTATCTTCCCTTTACCCTGTACCGGTACACTGTGAACGGGTCGCTTGTCAATATGTAAGGTCTTTTCACTGACAGGATTGCACGCAACAAAAAAAGCTTTGCACTGTACTTCGGTACACGTGACCATAAACTGAACTAAATTAAATTAATTTCTCAGTAAAGTTTGTTCATGCAAATATGTATGGTTTCCAGTTCCGGCTGCCCCAGAACAGGAAGGATGTGGTGACCTGTTTGTGCCTGCTTCGCATGGACCTGTAGATTGTAGATAGGATGGTAAAGAAGACATACATTATGTCTGCCTTCATCTCATGGGGCTTTGAGTGCGAGATTCAGGGTATCATGATGCAGCTTTATAAAACTTTGGTTAGACCACATTTGGAGTAGAGTCTGCAATTTCGGTCGTCCCCATTACAGGAAGGATGCTGAGGTTTCGGAGATTATGCAGAAGGACATTTACCAGAATGATGCCTTGATTAGAGGCTATTAGCAATAAGGGGAATTTTGACAAACTGTGATTATTTTCTCTGGAGCAGAGGACACCTAAAAGGTGTCTCTGAAAACATGGGAAGCATGGAGAGGGTAGATAGTCAGAGTCTTTTTACCCCCAAGTTGGAAATGTCAAAGACTAGAGGGCATAGCTTTAAGGTGAGAGGGGCAAAGTTTAAAGAAGATATGCAGGGCAAGATTTTTTTTTACACAGAGTGGGTACGTGCCTGAAACCCACAGCCAGGGGTGGTGGTGTAAGCAGATATAATAGTGGTGTTTAAGAGGCTTTTGGAAACTGTGAGGAAGATGCTATGAGGTTGCAGGATGACGTGGACAGGTTGTGTGAGTGGGCGGATGTATTGCAGATGCAGTTTAATGTGGATAAGTGTGAGGTTATCCACTTTGGTGGTAAGAATAGGAAGGTAGATGATTGTCTGAATGGTGTCAAGTTAGGAACAGGGGACGTACAACGTGATCTGGGTGTCCTAGTGCATCAGTCACTGAAAGGAAGCATGCAGGTACAGCAGGCAGTGAAGAAAGCCAATGGAATGTTGGCCTTCATACCAAGAGGAGTTGAGTATAGGAGCAAATAGGTCCTTCTGTAGTTGTACAGGGCCCTAGTGAGACCGCACCTGGAGTACTGTGTGCAGTTTTGGTCTCCAAATTTGAGGAAGGATATTTTTGCTATTGAGGGCGTGCAGCGTAGGTTTACTAGGTTAATTCCCGGAATGGTGGGACTGTCATATGTTGAAAGACTGGAGTGACTAGGCTTGTATACAATGGAATTTAGAAGGATGAGAGGAGATCTTATCGAAACGTAAAAGATTATTAAAGGGGTTGGACACGTTAGAGGCAGGAAACATGTTCCCAATGTTGGGGGCGTCCAGAACAAGGGGCCACAGTTTAAGAATAAGGGGTAGGCCATTTAGAATTGAGATGAGGAAAAACTTTTCAGTCAGAGAGTTGTGGTTCTGTGGAATTCTCTGCCTCAGAGGGCAGTGGAGGCCAATTCTCTGAATGCATTCAAGAGAGAGCTAGATAGTACTCTTAAGGATAGCGGAGTCAGGGGGTATGGGGAGAAGGCAGGAACGGGGTACTGAGAATGATCAGCCATGATCACATTGAATGGCGGTGCTGGCTCGAAGGGCCGAATGGCCTCCTCCTGCACCTATTGTCCATTGTTTATAACATTCATGAATGTGCAGGGAATAGAAGGATGTGGATCATGTGCAAACAGAAAGGATTAAGTTAAATTAAGTTTAATTCGTCTCCAGGTTGCCAAATACTTTAAATTCTCTTCCCATTCCCACACTGACCTTTCTGCCATAGGCCTCCGACATTTTCAGAATGAGGCCAACGGGAATTGGCAGAACAGCATCTTGTATTTCGCTTGGGCAGCTTACACCCCAGTGGTATGAATATTAATTTCTCTAACTTCAAGTAACCCCTCTCTCCATCCCTCCCCCACCCAAGCTTCAAAGTAGTCTTGTTGAGTCTCATTGTTTGTAACTCGTTTTCACCTCGCCCACTGCTGACAATGGCCTGCCTCCTTTATCATCGTTACTTTTTTGCACAGCTTTTATTCATTTGTTCTATATATATATATATATATATATAATGGTGGCGCAGCGGTAGAGTTGCAGCCTTACACCGAATGGACCGCCGGAGACTCGGGTTCGATCCTAACTACAGGCGCCGTCTGTACGGAGTTTGTACGTTCTCCCCGTGAACTGCGTGGGTTTTCTAATTGTCCCTAGTGTGTGTAGGATAGTGTTAATGTGCGGGGATCGCTGGGCGGCGCGGACTCGGTGGGCCGAAGGGCCCGTTTCCGCGCTGTATCTCTAAATCTAAAATAAAAAATCTAAATCTCTCGATATCACCGTCTATATCCCTCGGTTCACTTTCCCCTGACTCTCAGTCTGAAGAAGAGTCTCGATCCGAAACGTCACCCATTCCGTATCTCCAGAGATGCTGTCTGACCCGCTGAGTTACTCTAGCTTTTTGTATCTATCTTAAGTTAAGTAGGCATCATATGGGTTTTGACATTGTGGTCCAAAGGGCATCCTCTCTGTTCAATGGGGACGATTATATCTCTTTCTTTGCATTCTCAGTGTCAAATCAATCGCTTACTAAGTCCCAGAATAACCTTTTTAAACAATACTGCACATTTCTTTGAAGGTAGGTACATTGGCGACAGCACATCAGTGTCTTAGATTTCAATCCTTCCCCACAAAGCCGTTTAGTTTAATTTAGTTCAGAGATACAAGATGGAAACAGGCCCTTCGGCCCGTCGAGTCCGTGCCGACCAGCGATCCCCGAACACTAGCTCTATCCAACACGCTGGGGACAATTTACAGAAGCCAATGAACCTACAAAACTGCACATTTTAGGGCGGCACACAGTGGTGCATCCCGGAGACCGGGTTCGATTCCGACCTCGGGTGCCGTCTCTGTGGCGTATGCACGTTCTCACTGTGTCTGCATGGGTTTCCTCCGGGTTCCCGGGTTTCCTCTCACATCCCAAAGACTTGCGGGTTTGGAGCTTAATTGGTCATCTGTCCCTTGTGCGCAGGGAGTGGATGAGAAAGTGGGCTAACATGGAACTAGTGTGAAGTTGAGTTTAGAGATACAGCGCGGAAACAGGCCCGCCGGCCCACCGAGTCCGTGCCGACCAGTGACACGATCACTATCCTACACACACTCGGGGCAATTGACAATTATACCAAGCCAATTAACCTACAAACTGGTTTTGGAGTGTGGGAGGAAACCGGAGATCCCGGAGAAAACCCACGCACTTCACGGAGCGAATGAACAAACTCCGCACTGAGGTCGGGATCGAACCCGGGTCTCTGGCGCTGTGAAGCAGCAACTGTACCGCTGCGCCGCGCTCTAAACTGAACTAAACGTGACAGTGGAGTGTGCAGGCAGCAAGCCAATGAACTTTTACTGTAAACAGTCACTGTAAACCAACTGTGCTTACACCGACTACAATTCTTTTTTGCCGACAGTAAATATTTCCTTAAAAGGCAGCAAATGCAGCTCAGAACCAGGTGCAGTTTAGTTTAGAGATACAGCGCGGAAACAGGCCCCTCGGCCAATCGAGACCAGCAATCCCCGCGCACTAATTCTATCCTACACATGCGAGGGACAATTTTACATTTATACATTGATACCAAGCTAATTAACCCACAAACGTGCCTTTGCAGTGTGGGGTGAAAGCGGAGATCCCGGAGAAAAGCCCACACGGGTCACGGGGAGAAAGTACAAACTCAGTAGAGACATTATCCGTGGTCAGATTCGAACCCTGGTCTCTGGCGCTGTGAGGCAGGAACTCTACGTCTGCTCCTCTCTAAACTAACTTAAAATAAAATAAACAAGACAGTGAAGTAGACAGAAAAAAGCTGGAGTAACTCAGTGGGTCAGACAGCATAACTGGAGATTCATTTTCCCCAGAGATGCTATCGAACCCGCTGAGTTACTCCAGCTTTTTGTGTCTATCTCCAGTTTAAACCAGCATCTGCAGTTCCTTCCTAGACCGCGGAGTTAAACCTAAGATAGACACAAAACGCTGGAGTAGCTCAGCGGGCAGGGAGCATCTCTGGAGAGAAGAAATGGGTGACGTTTCGGTCGACCCGTTCTCATCCATTCTCGGCAATGTGTAGTCCATAGATTGTTGGTGATGTCGGCTCGATACATTTTAGTGCGAGCATGTTTTATTCACACACACGCACACATCTGCGGACAAACATTCACTCGCACACATACGACACACGTGTACACACACAGACAGACATTCGCGCACAAATGTCTCTCTCTCTCTCTCTCCCTCTCCCTCTCCCCCTCTCCCTATAGAGCAAACCTAGTCTTTGAACAAACAGTAACACAACCTGCTTAGGGTGTAACATGACTGAAAAATAAATGCAGTGCCGATCCTGGCGTTTAACACAAAAACAGAACTCATGGAAGAGCTCAGCTGGTCACCTAGCACTGTAGAAAAATAAACCAGTTGATATTTCACGTCAGGGCCCTTCTCCCTAATTTAAAACACGAACTGATTTATCTTTTCACCATTGCTTCTTGACGAGCTGACTTAGACAATAGACAATAGGTGCAGGAGTAGGCCATTCAGCCCTTCGAGCCAGCACCGCCATTCAATGCGATCATGGCTGATCACTCTCAATCAGTACCCCGTTCCTGCCTTCACCCCATACCCCCTCACTCCGCTATCCTTAAGAGCTCTATCCAGCTCTCTCTTGAAAGCATCCAACGAACTGGCCTCCACTGCCTTCTGAGGCAGAGAATTCCACACCTTCACCACACTCTGACTGAAAAATTTCTTCCTCATCTCCGTTCTAAATGGAGTTTAAATGGAGTCTAAATGGAGTTTAGACTTTAGTCTAGTTGAGAGGAAAAGCGCAGAAAAAGGTCCTTCGCCCCACCGAGTCCGCACCGACCAGCGATCCCCGCACATTAACCCTAACCTCCACACACCAGGGACAATTTACATGTATACCAAGCCAGTTAACGTACAAACCTGTACATCTTTGGAGTGTGGGAGGAAACCGAAGATCCCGGAGAAAATCCACGCGGTCACAGGGAGGACGTACAAACTCCGTACAGACGGCGCCCGTAGTCGGGATCGAACCCTGGTGTCTGCCGCTGTAAGAAAGCAACTCTACCGCTGCGCGTTAGTTCCGCAAGTGTTTTCTGCTTTGTAGAATAATAATTTATTTATTCAACCAGGATGGTTATTTATCAATATAAATGTTATTATATATGTGCGTGAGAGTGGGCGAGTGTGTGTAAATACATTTTAGTTGATATATATGTTTAACTAAAAAAATTATAAACATTATCAACATTTTAGTTAAGTATATATAAACTAAAATGTATTTACAAATAAGATTCGACATAATATTTATAGCGGATGAATGGAAAGAGATGTTTTAGAAATTGGTATATAAGGGGGGGGGGTTGAATTGAGTTACATACTGTATGCGTCTGTTACAGTTTGGGGCGGGCTACTGATTGAGAATGATCAGCCATGATCACATTGAATGGTGGTGCTGGCTCGAAGGGCCGAATGGCCTCCTCCTGCACCTATTGTCTATTGTCAATTGTCTGTGCCTGGGTGTCTTTGAGTGTGCGTGTGTCTGTCCGTGTTTGCCGGGCCGTCTTAACGCATGGGCCTGATGGGCACTTGCCCGGGGCCCCACGAGCATAGGGGCCCCATGCTGATCTGTGTATGTTAAGTGACTTGCAATAAATAAATACTACTTTAAAAATGTAGGTTCAATAAGTGCTTTTTTCGCAACATTTTCGGTCCCTAAGTGTTTTTTTCGCAACATTTTCCATCCCTAAGTGCTTCTCACAGCGATCTGTTTCGCAACAATCAGCTCCCTAATTGCTTTGCTTTTCCATCCCTAAGTGCTTCTCACAGCGATCTGTAAGTGCTTTTCACAACAATGTAGCACCCTAAGTCCATCGCTAAGTGCTTTTCGGTAAGTGCTTTTCGCTGGCACGACAGGGGGGGGGGCTGGTAGGGAAAGGGGGGTGGGGGAGAGTAACGGTGGGGGCGACGGGGAGGGTGGGAGGAGGAGAGAGTGGGGGTGGGAGGAGGCAGAGTGGGACTGGGGAGGGGACAGCAAGGGTGGGGGTTGGTGGTGGGGTGGAAGAGAGTCTGGGGGAAATGGGGGTGCTGGGGGAAGGGGGGTGGCGGAGAGTAACAGTTGGTCTGAGGGAGAGAGAATGGGGGGGGTCTGAGAATGGGCACTGGGGAGGGGGACAACAGGGGTCGTGAAATTGTGTTTAGGATTTTTCTTCAGAGCCCCACTCATGCACTCCATTCCCCCCTTAATCCCCCTTAAAACTCCCCCAGACCTGTGCTGCATTAACTTAAATTGGTTTCAGGTTTTTTTTTAAAGAGCCCCACTCACCCACTCCATCCACACCCCCTCAACTCCACTTATCATCCCACCCCCCACAACCCACCTCACCCACCCTTATCCTCTTCTCACCCACTCCATCCCCCCCCAGCCCCCTTGTCCCCCCCTCTCTTCCACCCTCCATTCACCCAAGTCATCCTCCCTGAACCCCCTTTGAAACTCCCCCAAACCTCTACTGCATTGGTCTAACACTCAGCCACTCCATCCCCCCACGTCCCGGGTGGGGGCAGGGGAGGGGCAAGTGGGGGTGGCTAGGGGGGGGGGGTGGAGTGGGTCAGTAGGGGGAGGAGGGGGGGGGATAAGGTGGGTTGAGGGTGGTACAATACACGAGAGGCTTTGGGTCCAGGCCTCACTCAATCATACCCTCTCCCCTTCCCTGTTCCCCCTCTACGAGGAATGGGCCCAACGGGTCCACTTGGTCTAGTACTAAACTATAAATATTTGCTGCAATGTTATTGTGTTACAAATGGACATTGTGATTTGTCTCTGATTTAGTATCCCCGGGTTAGTATCGCAGTCACCTCTGCCACCTCACTTGCATGTAGGCCTATGTGTATGGATCTCATGCTGTATAACATAATTTAGCGTATATGTTACGTCACTTCAACTCAGTTGACATTACTCACATTAGACCTACTGTAGTACTATTAATAGCAATGACATGATTATTGGTTATATTTATACATTGTATATGAACACGGGTATAGGGCTATGCATAGATTATTAGTGATTAAATCTGAGGTTCATTCACAACATTGAACACTTGTACGATAAGCATGTAGTAGTTATTTTAAGATTACGAATTTATGATACAGTACTAATAACCAGGTATTAATAGTTTGTGAATATATGAATGGATAAGCTTTTTATCTGTGCAAGTTGAGAAAATGTTGAATGTAGTCTTGTAGACCTATACACAGATGAGGCTAGATCAGTGCCAGACACCCTAGCTACGCCACTGGGCTATTCAAGGCCTT